>NW_021703782.1:98117867-98162715 GCF_005190385.1 Monodon monoceros
TATATATATATATATATATATATATACACACACACATATAAATATAGGTATAATCTTAGCTTAGACTGCATTAACAAAAATACCATGTACTGAGTGGCTTAAACAACAGAAATTAATTTTGCACAGTTTTGGAGGCTGGAAATCCAAGATCAGGGTGCCAGGATGGTCAGATTCTGGTGAGAGCCCTCTTCCTGACTTGCAGATGGCTGCTTTCTTGCTGTGTCCTCCATGGGACTCTACTCTCTTCATTCCATCATGAGGACCCCACCCTTATGGCCTCAGCTAATCCCAATCACCTCCCAAAGGCCCCACTTCTTAATAACATGACACTGAGGGTAAGGGCTACAACATATGAATTTGGGGGTAGGGGAGTAAATATGCATTCAGTCCATAAGAATATATGTGCCAGTTCTTACAGAGGAGGAAACTAAGGCTCTGACATAGTCCAAGATCACACAATGAGTGAGCAGAGTAACTTCTGGACTCCAATCGCTCTATCTCTCTGACTCCAAATCCAGGTACATTTCAAGACTGGTTCTTTAAAATATATATATAGGAGAAAGAGAGGGAGAAATAATTCAAAGTCTGTGAAATCTTGCAGTGATGGCGGAGCTCACTTCCTCTCACGGCATCCTGCTGTTTTCATGATGTGGGAAGTAAGGCATGGATTGAGGATTATGCTCATCTAGTTTTTAGACTCGTCTCTGCCTCTGTTAAGCAAGTTTCCCCCGCTGGAGCCCCTCATCTCCTAAATAAAGGCATTAGGAGGTGCTATGTGAGGTCTGTTCTGAATGACCAAAGCCCTCATTTGTGGAGTGATCCTAATGTACCATGTGCCAGATACCCTAGTAAGCTCTCATTTAAATGTCCCATTGGCAACAAATCATTCTTTAGATGAGGAAAATGAGAGTTCTAAATGTTAAATTAATCCACCTAGCAAGTAGAAGCAATTGGAACACAGATCTGGCCTCAAGATTGTGGTCTCAACAAAAATTCCAAATAACAGTTTAAATACTCTTTCCAGGAGAGTGCGCATTCCTCTTAAAATATGAAAAACAGCTCCAGGGATGGCCTTACACATGAAGGTGACCAGGGAACTCTAACCCCATTGATCTTCCTGCTATAAACACAGTCCCTTAAAGTGAAAGACGTATCCAATCTGCCTCCAAGGTCAAATCCTAACTTCCCCTAAGGCCATTCATGGTTGTGGTCCATTTATCTGACTACAGCTCAAGGATATAGAGACGGAGGTTTATGTGCTGGGATTTGAACCTGCGGCTCCCAGAAATCTCATGGGTGGGCAGATGCTCCACTCATTAAGCCCTCCCACTGACTCTGCCTTGCTGGCTGTATGTCATTTTTGTTAGTTCCCTGCATGCCATGCTTATACTGCCACTGACCCTGTGCACTCTGGTAAAACCTTTCATCTTCATATCTCAGGCTGCTTTTCAAACAGTAATTAATGAGGTCTCATAACCCCCTGATGAGATTATTATGTATAAACACAGTCCGTGCACGGCCCAGCAAATTTTGTCATCAGGAGTTGTAAGTTCAATTCACACCTCCACGGACCTCAGACTACCTTCACAAAGGCAAAGGAATGAAGAGATGAAAAACGGCGATACTATAATTCACATCACGAAAAACTCCTACTGTTGAGCAAACATTGAAATATTTTTGAACATATAAAATTCATGGGTAGCATAATGGTCACTCATGGAACACTGAAGTTGGAGGATAGAAGATAAAGGTCTTCAATCTGCCATTGATACCGAGCTCACAGAGGTGATGTCATCAGTGTATCTTGGACAGCAGATTAAATCCCCTAAGCCATAATTCTTCATATGGAAGTAGAGATAATGAGAGTTCCTATTTTACAGACTTCACAGAAGAGTTAGTTGTTCAATCAAGTCAGACCATAAGTCACAAAGAGTTTTGGGGCCTGTGAAGTGTTATACAAATATTAATATTTGCAGTCACTATGACCTGAGTTCACGATGACCTGCAGGACAGAAAGCTCAGTTTAGTTTTGTTTACCATGCACTTATTGAGCACCTAGAAATCCCTGCAATGATTCTGGAGATGGAAGGTACAAAGATAGATACAATTTATTTTCTTTCTGAGGATTGCTTGCCTCATTGGGTCTATGCCAGGATACTATGGAGACAGATTTTGGAATTTTAGTCAGCACTGGTTGCAATGCTGTCATCATTCCCTATTTTTTTTTTCTTTCTTTTCTTCTGTTTTGCTTTTCATAGATAGTGTGAACACAACCACAATGTGGGATTGCTATAGTCTGAATGTTTTTGTCCCCTCCAAATTCATATGTTGAGATCCTAAGCTCCAAAGGTGATGGTATTATTAGGTGGAGACTTTGCGGGGTGATTTGGTCATAAGGGTGGAGGCTTCATGAATGGGATTAGTGCTCTTATAAAAGAGATCCTACTTACTCTGTTCTCTGCTGGGTCTCCAGCTTGTACACACTAAGTGATGGGACTTGTCAGCCTCCATGATTGTCTCTCCATAAACATAAAATTGGTTCTATTTCTCTAGAGAACCCCGAGGAAAGGAAACCAGACACAAGAGTATATTCTGTACAATTCCACTTCCATGAAGTTTTAGAATAGATAAATTAACCTATTATAAGAGAAATCAGAATCATGGTCGTCTGAAGTAGGGGGTGGGAATTGATGAGGAAGGAAACAATGGAACTTTTGGAGCCGATGAAAATGTTCTATAGTTTGATTGAGGTAGTCGTCACAGGTTTGTATATATTTGTAAAAACTCATTGATTTGTATACTTAAAATGGGTACATTGGTCTTATTGTTGTAAATTACACTTCAGTAAAGTTAGTTTTATACATGAATACAAAGATTTTATCACATTAATAGTTGTCCAAAATATTGGTTTCTTCCCTCACAATCTGGCTAACTTATTCATTAGACGAGATAAAAATAAAGGGCCCCCTTCAATTGGAAGCTTCTATATGTCTAACAATCCATGTGAAATTCTGAAAATATCAGACTCCACGTGGGAATGCTCAGGTTCTTTTTTTATGAACAAAGGGTAAGCTGGCAGCACCTGCTCTGATTTGTCAAAACCACGTAGTCTCTACCATGTGGCATTTCACAGAACTTTGGGAACTCAACAAGCCTTTACAGGAGTATGTGAGCACACTCGAAGTATGCTTCTGAGGAAAAGAATATATTGGTTCTAGCTGTTAGTACCTGCTGTTCAGGTGTGCTTAACTCATGGGAAGATGAAAAGATCTGGCTCCTAAACTTTCCCAGCAGAATATCATGCTTCATCATCTCCTCTCCCATTTGGTACCTGAAACATAAGGTTCTCCCTTCAATGTCTAGGATGCTGTGTTGACCCCAGCTCTGGATAACAAGTTACATTTTCTGAGTGCTTACTCCGTGAGAGGCACTATAATAACCACTTTATGGACATTACCTGGTTTATTTCTCAGAAGGACCTGAGAAGAGATTATCTTATTCCTTTTGGGTAAAGTGACTAGTGAAGGGCCATGCAAGTGACACAGTTATCCAATGGAATCCATTGTCTGGATTCCAATCCAAAGGAGACGTTGACATGCATGTGCGCTAACCATGGGGAAACATCACCTCCTTGATGACAGTCTCTGCCAAAAGCTGGCTTATAAGCTCTGGAATTGGAGACAGCTAAGATCATACGACTTCTGCCCGTAAATGAAGTCATATCAGCCGAATAAAGTTGTACAGAACATATGATCTCAGGCCACTGGCAGAAACGTCATTTCTGTGATTCTCCCCTCTCTTGTGTCCTCTGGTAGGTCAAGGCTGGGGGTCTCCAATTTTAACTGCATTTATGTCTTGGGACTTTTTTTTTTTTTTTTTTTTTTTTTTTTAGTGGTACGCGGGCCTCTCACTGTTGTGGCCTCTCCCGTTGCAGAGCACAGGCTCCGGACGCACAGGCTCAGCAGCCACGGCTCACGGGCCCAGCCGCTCCGCGGCATGTGGGATCTTCCCGGACTGGGGCACGAACCCGTGTGCCCTACATCGGCAGGCGGACTCTCAACCACTGCGCCACCAGGTAAGCCCTTGTTTTTGCTTTTAATAAAATGATAGCAGAATGAAATTCAGCTACATAACCTGTGGGAACCCGTGCAAAATAGATGGTTGGACCTTGGTCAGGGTGGGAAGGTCAGTCTCTACTTCCTATAGGTCCATTGCTCTAACCCATGGACAACACCCCAAGGATCACAGAGGGGGCAACACCCCAAGGGATTGCAACCTTTAATTACAACAGGAGCATGTTAAGTACCTGGGTCAGGGGTGGGCAAGAGGCTGCTGCCAGGTTGCCTGCTAAATGCATGATGGTGATACCAAACCAGGGCAAGACACCCACCACCCCGCCCCACCCCAAGAGGCCACAAGGCACTGGCCCAACCCTACTCTGACTTGTGCCCGCATGCTGGCCCCCGCTGTAGACAGAGGATGATGGTGTAATCCAGTCTTTTCTCTGCCACTGAGATCTGGTCACCACCCAGGATGGAGGGTGGCAGTGGCCATGAGGTGAGGGTGGGAAGGTAGAGTCTGGGCAGGGCTCAGGGCACCAGGGTTGGAGAGTAGAGTCTGAGAGCACATCTCGAGAAGGTGGAACCCCGTGCGAGCAGTGTCGCTGAGCCCTCAGCACATGCACCATCGTCCCATCTGACTTCTCTCACAAAACACAGGTTCAAAGACAAGATGATTAAGAATTTCAAGACAGCAGCAACAGAGCTTCAAACCCATGCAGGGGATCCTCCCGAGTCGGGGGCTGTGTGTGGTGTGACCTCACCTACAAAGCTGTCCCTGGCTGAAAGCAGTGCATGTGATGGTTAGGTGCATGGGTTTGGGGGTGAGACTGCCTAGATGCAAATCCCATTCCACTGCTTAGTAGCCATGTGTCTTCTGGCCAGTTACTTAACCACGTTGTGCCTTAGTTTTCTTATCTGTAAAATAGTGTTACCATGAAAATTCAACGTGTAAAATGACTTAAGCACTCAGGCTGTAGTACTTGGCACATAGTAAAACTTACGTGTTAGCTATTTCCTCATTATTTATTAATATTTCCCACATAAATGTCCCAAAGCCCTTGTATGCACGTCTCTAAGCAAAGCCATTTGCGCTACTAATTCACCGATGTGAGTTATAACGTGTATGCTTCTCTATTTAGTCATCTCCTGCTGCATGTTTTTATTATTGAATAGATTGTTTCAAGACAATATTAAAAAACAATTTGTAAAAAGGGAAAGAAACTTTACGTGAACATACATACATAATTGTTTCAATTTTTGCATATAAGATACAAGCACTTGCCAATATGCATGCATATTTTTACAAAGCTGAAACTGTATTGTATATATCATTTATATATTTTTCACTTAACATTAAATTGTAAGCATTTGTTTGTGATGCTACATTATCATAATCATCATTGCAATGGTCGCATAATACCCTATTATGTTGATACATCATAATTCACTATAAATTATTCCCCTATTGATGGACATTTAAGTTGTCCCATTTTGGGGGCAATTATGGCTAATGCTATGGTGATGAGCACTTAGCTTTATCCTTTTGTTGAGTTATTTTCTTGAGATCCATTTCCAGGAGGGGGATTACTGGGGCAAAGGGAATAAATATATGTAGGCGTCTTTCTACAAGTTGAGCCATTGCTTTCCAAAAGGATAATTGTAATAATAATAACAATAGCAGCAACAAGGGGCATACTCTGCACAGACTGTGCTAAACTCTCAGCAGGTATTATATCATTCCATTCTTTCTATGGCCCCAGGTATTCTTTCTGTAATTCCCCTTTTATGTATGAGGGGACTGAGGCACAGGGAAGTTAAATCACTGGTGCCAGCCCATATATTTAGTAAGTGGAAAAGCTGGGAAAGGGGCTAGTCTAGTCTGATACTGAAGCCTGTTAATTACACCAGGCACTTAAACACTCCCCTTTGTTTCCTGCTCTCCCTGTAGTGAGGACCCTATACATTTTCAAATATGTTCCCTTTGGAGTCCCCGTAGAGATCCCCTGCCACCTCCACACAGTGACTGTTTGTTCTTTGGATGCTTTCTCATCCTATGTAACATCAGAAAGTAATGGCAATTGTTTACCTTGGTCTATTCTGTTCTTGTTTCTCTTTCCCTTCCCTCACCTGCCATTTTCTCCCTTTCTCTCTTTTACGCCTTCTCTTCTTTCTTTTCTCTCCCTCCTTCCCACATATTTGGAGGATCTTTTATGTGCTAAGTTTTACTAGAAGCTGATATGGAGTCTTTATCCTTTTGTTGTTTCCTTGGTTGCCGTCACATTTTCCCCTTTCAGGTCTTTAAGCAGTTGTGCCAAACGTTAATTAAAAATTTCATCTACTTTACATTGGTATTTTGCAACTTATTTTGAGTGCCGTTAAAATTTAATTGGTGACTTCATATTTTTCTTTAAATACTCTAAGCTATTTAAGAAGTTTACAGAAGCCTGATCTGTAATTTGCATCCATCTCAGAACAATTTTTTTTTCAAAAGAACATGTTCATAATATATGTCATATATATTTCCATAATATGCAAGGGAATCAGTCTAGGTGTGTGCAGACTTTCTTCACACACTTTTTAAGACAAACATTTGGGATAAAGTGAACCATATTTTGTTCCACGGTGTTCATATATTGTCCAAAGCATTTTTAGTGTAGTGTTTATCTACTCCTATTGTGTTTAATGTAGTATCTATTACAGGAAAGAAATGTTCAGATGGTTGTAAGCAAACAGTTACTGAGCCTCTATTCTGTAACTTAAAAATAACTATGAGAAAAAAGAGACGGGGGATTAAATAAGTTAAAAAAAGAAACAAAACACAAGGAAATTGAACAGGTTGCAATATGTCCTGAAGTGGAAGAATCATCCCACACCCAGCACATTCTATTACAGATGTTACAAGAGCACCAGAGAGAGTCTCCAAACGTCCAGCACATAATTCAGTGGTGAACTTTAGAACTAAGCCCGGCTGAGAATAGCTTTCTAGATTGCAGTGCCCACCTCTTGGGGCTTACACGTCCCTCTATCTCTCTCATTCCTTCTCCTTCTCACCTCTTTCCCCCTTAAGCCCCTTTCAATCTACAGCAAAATGAAACATTCAAATACATTATTCACTCCAGAAGAAAATGTCAGCTCTTTCTTTCCTCTCCCCATTTATTGTTTTCTCTGGTTTTCCTCCTGGCTGCTGCTGCAGACCCAAGTCTCAGTGGTTTTGGTCTGTGATATTTTGAAATAGAAAAATTGCAAGGAAATATTTCCCTAAGCACCTGGGAGTTGAGCAACTGAAAAATAAAAAATCAGAGGTCTCTAATGGCGTGCTTTGGCTGTGGTTGTTAATGGGGTGCTAATGAGACGGGACACAGACAAGAAATAGATAAACCCAGGTAGGTTCTTCTAAGATCCAGGTCATCTTCAGGCTCCAGGGGATCCTGAGCCCAAATTATCTTTTTCAAAAATAAGAACAGAAAAGAAAAAATATATTGAGAGTAGCCAAAACCCAAAGACATTTATAGAGCAGTAATAATGTAAATTGCAATGGCTTCCTACCGACATTGGGAGACAACTTCAAATTTGTTTGTTTTTGCTGTGTTTAGTGCCTCAGTATCTCCATAGTATCTACATCTACATCTCATTCCTCCATCACCTCAGGGTCTCCAGACACAGCACTGTGCTGGGTCCATCTTCAAACACACAGGAGGTCTAGATAAACCTTTGCTGAATGAGCTGCCATGGGAGATGCAGTCATGGAAAGAAAGTCCAAGCAAAATGACTACTGGGAATCTTTCCCTCATCTTTTCAAAGAATATCGTGCAACCCAGCATGCCTTCATATAACAAACAGACCGCTTATGTGATACAAGTGAGGAGCCTTTCAAATGTCTGAGTTATGACATCTACTGCAGTATTGCTTACAAAAGAAAATCAAATAAGGGGATACCTTCTCAATACTATCAGTGAAGAACTGAGTAGTTTCATCCATTAAATGGACTAAATGTTGAAAGGGATGAGTTCATGTCTGCAGACATCAGGAGAGGCCCATGTCATATTTTAAGGGGAATAAATAATTCTGCATATACAATACATGGAATTAACTAGTTGCTCATATGCATTTGTGTATCTGTAGGATGTAGCAGAGTAGCTAACATGTGGGAGTTGCCTTTTTGGCTCAGACATTGGGTTAATGTACAGTATCTCACTTAATCCTCACAAGCAATCCAGAGAGATGGGTCATGATATTGAGTCCCAATTCTTCACTTGAAGAAATGGAGACCCAGAGAAGCTGAGTCACTTGCTCAAAGTCACACAGGTAGGAAGTGGTAGAATTGGGACATGAACCCAAGTAGAAGGAAGCCAGAGCAGTGCTGCTAACCACCAAATGCTACTTCCCAGCCACACTTGAAACAGTGGTTCCCTGCGGGTGAGAAGAGCTTTCACTTTCCATTTTTTGGACATCCGTTTTGTTTAGTTTTAAGCAAGTATTGTCTTCATCATAAAAATAATTCGAATTTTGAAAAATTAAAAAGCAGATTCCAAATGCCCTAGGGGTTTTTATAAGCCATGATGAGCTAAGGCAGTGTGAAAAAGAGGAAAATATTTACACTATCAATGACCAGAGAAGTGAGAAAAAGAAGGGAAAGGCTAAGGTAAGGGAGGAGATGGTAGAAGGAGAAGAAGAAGGAGACTCCTTTTCTTTCTCTACGGCTATCGAGCTCCAGGGAAGCTTAAGAAGGTCCCCCAAATAATAATAACATCAACAGCGCTAGTTTGCACAACCAAACCACAACTAGCATTTTCATAGTGTTTGTTTTCAAATCCCACAAAATCTCTTCTCTTTCCTTCCCTCTTCCCATGTGTTCTTTGCCACCCTACATGGCATGCCCCTGTGGTCTGTTCTGTAACATCTGTGATGACAAGTTGAACTCAAGACATAAATTAGACTTTTAGTTATTTGTATAGTTTTCCTATACAAGACAATCGAACAATAACCGGTTTCTGTTATTTTTAATTGAATTAGGCAACATTGTGTGGAACACAGAATTGACTTGCCCTATAGTTTTGCCCAAGGGAAAGAAGGAAAGGAAGCAGTGCTAAGGTTTAGGCCAGGCAGAGAAAAGGGAACTCATACCCAAGGTCCCTGTGACCTCAGGGGAGCCCTTCTCTGCATGAGTCGGTTGGCCTTGTGATTGCACGATCACCACACAGCACTGAGACACCAAGGTGAGTTCAAGTGTAGAGTGGGACTCTATCCTGGCCGCTGAGATGGGTCTGGCACCTTGGGTGACATGGGTCAGTGAAGCCAGCTTTGTTAATCTCCTAGGGGGACATGACAACTTTTCTGAGTTTTCATGAATAAAATGGGTCTAAAAATGGGTCTAATTGCCCTCCTTTCCAGGGTTATCATGAATATTAAATTGGATAATATATGTAATGCTCCTTTCAAATGATAAGTCCTATATATATATATAGATATATATAGATATCTATATATATATATATATTTTTTTTTTTTTTGCGGTACGCGGGCCTCTCACTGTTGTGGCCTCTCCCGTTGCGGAGCACAGGCTCCGGACGCGCAGGCTCAGCGGCCATGGCTCACGGGCCCAGCCACTCCGCGGCATGTGGGATCTTCCTGGACCGGGACACGAACCCGTGTCCCCTACATCGGCAGGTGGACTCTCAACCACTGCGCCACCAGGGAAGCCCAGTCCTAAATATTTTTGATACTCCCTTTCTCCTGTTTGTTTCTAACTCCTGTTCCCACAACCTTGCCAATGCTGTTTCCCCCACCCACAGAGCTTTCCACTTTTCTTTAGGAAAAAATACCAGCTCTCCCCTTTAATATCTGATTTGGAGCTCAGATAAAAAAGCTCAGATAAAAGCTTTCTTTTGTCTAACACCAAGCAACACTGACCTAGATTCAATTGTAGAGTCTCCCCAATGCTCAGTTTCCCCACATCCAAAGTAAGATGATTGGAGAGGATAACTCGAGTCTCATTTTAATATTAAACCTCCTTAATTCTACATATTTTCATTTCTCCCTCTCTTCCCTCCTCCCCCTCTCTGTGCATTTCTCCCCCTTTCTGTGTCACACTCTGCTGGTGAATAGAATTTAAACCACAAATCAGATTCAGGTGTTTACTTGCATTGCTCACAAATAGAAGACTTAATTGTGCAAGAATAGGTTCCCACTTTTCTGATTGAATTAGTCAGTTCTGTGTCTTTCTCCTCCCTCCCTCCGGCTTTTCCTCTATTTTTAGATAGACAGTCTGAAAAGTCTTAATATATCAATGACATTTATAACACATGTTAATATCTAAAGCGTCAGTGCTCTATTTGTAGAAATGACTGCTCTGATGAGATGCTTTTATTATATCATGACTTTTATTATAGGTAGGATAAAACTGTGCACCCTTTTTTTTGAAAATTAAGTAATAATAATAAACTGTTCCCTGCCCCACTTTGTCCAACTATCAACTTCAAGTACTAGGTTTTCCTTTTCTGGGGGCACTTTTTATAAACTGCTCTTTACAATTTCAGGGTGAATATCTCTCTCCTGGAATAGATGACAGCAGGTTCTTCTGGAAGAATGCATTAGGGAGGTAAGTGCAGACACCTGGGGATCCATTTTATCATCTTTGTAGCTTCACAAGCTCCCTAATGGGGCCCAGAACCTCAGAACTCTGGGGGTGGCCAATGCTTTATTCTTTATATAAAATGTATAACCCCCATTTCTGCACCACCACGTTTTGCCAGTCATTAAAGTGCATTTTACAATTATATGAGTTGAAAGTTAACAGCATCTGTTTGGGGAGCACACAGACGTGGGCTGGAGTTGCTGTCTGTCCCTTACCAGCTGTGTCATTTGGGTAAGCCACTTAGCCTCTCTGAGCTTCATTTTTACATATAAAAAGTAGAAAATCAATACAGCTACTTCAAAGAGATGGTCTGAGGATACAATTAGACGGCATATGTAAAATATTGACCACATCTTGAAGGTTCAAGAGTAGGAACCATTGTTACTTTTTGTTGTAATTATTTTTATTACTACATGAAGGATTTCTTTCTTACTCTGCATCTCCATGCTGACCTTCTACTTGTTTGACCTGCCACCAAAATTTAGCTAAATGTCATTTGTCACTTTCTGACTGTCCAACTTTATCATGTCCCCTCCAGACCAGCACCTGACATGCACATATACAACCTACATTCTAACCATACAGAAGTTTACCTTCATTTTCCAATAGGCCAGGATTTTACAAGCCTTCATGGTTGGTCTTGCTCTGCCGTCTGCCTACCTGTCTTCCTTTCTCCCCTCAGCTCACTCTCCAAACTCAGCTTAGATTACACCTCCTAAGAAGCCGTCGCTTGTCTGATTTGAGGTTAACCCACCTCTGTGAACCTATAAAGTCCTCTCTCTGCTCTAGCCTGGCTTTTGCCAGAGTTATTAATGTAGTTGACTGTGTCACTTCTCAGACCATGAGTTCATGGTGGGCAGATATTCTGACTCATTTGCCTTTGTATCCCCAAGTCCTAGCACACAGATCACAATAACTACGTGTTGATCAACTGACTTCTGTGCCTTTCTGATCCCTCCTGGTAGATTGTCAATTCTTCCAGTTTGTGGATAACTACTTGGTTTTTGCTGGCCTCCATTATCTCTAGCACAAGTCTTTATTTATTCAGTAAACATTCTTGAGTGTTTACACACTACTTGGACCTAACATAGATGGTGAGGTATGGTGATCCATAATTTAGAAGAAGCAATTCTTTGGCCCTTCTCTCCACACCAGTCATGTCTAATGTAATTCTTCAGCTCTCATCCCCTTCCAGGCATTGGGAAAGGTGAAAGGGGCAGGATTGTATACAGCCACTTCTTTTGTGTAGCATACATTATTTTTACTCACATCGTAATGACTAGCATTTAATCCCTTGGTCATAACAGGCTGTAAGGTGAGCTATGATATGTAGTCTATAGTTCATTGGTCATACGCTGTGTGAAAATGTAGGATTTCTCTAATCAAATAGGGAAGAACAGACATTGGTGAACAATTAGTAATCTCTGCCTTAGGAACTATACTTAACAGACAACATTGTAAAAGACAGACATGGGGCTTCCCTGGTGGCGCAGTGGTTGAGAGTCCGCCTGCCGATGCAGGGGACACGGGTTCGTGCCCCAGTCCGGGAAGATCCCACATGCCGCGGAGCAGCTGGGCCCGTGAGCCATGGCCGCTGAGCCTGCGCGTCCAGAGCCTGTGCTCCGCAACGGGAGAGGCCGCAACAGTGAGAGGCCCGCATACTGAAAAAATATATATATATATCCTTTGTCTGGGGGAAGGGGCTGGGGAGAGAAGAGAAGTAGAGCAGGGGAGGGAGGCACAACATTCGGAGAAGTTATGACTAAGTTTAGCTGCTTGAAGGAGATTTGCCAGAGGCCTGAATCCAATGCACGGAAGCCCCAGGGCACCCAGCAGCATCTCACATCCTGTGCTGTTTCCCAGCCCGACTGCCTTCAAAGATGCAAGAAGGGTGAGGAGGGGAAAGAGGAGGAGAAAAGCTAATAGCTGAACTCCCCTACTTTCCAACTGCCCTCCTCCATTTGAAAAGTGAACTAATAGAGGGTTAGGGACGAGTGGAGACAGATCTGTGCTTGCATCCGGCCAAGCAGAGGAAGGAGCAGTAACGTTGCAGAGGTATTATTATGCTGCCTCGCCAGCATCCTTAGAATAAACCCCCAAGGAGTTCAGGTTGAAGTGGAACAGTCACAGTGCAGCTAACCCATCCTGCACTTGGAATGAGCTATGGCAGCACTACCTAAAGACGCAAGTGCAGCAGCTCTTAACAATCACGAGGATTCTTGCTTGTTTACATCTTCTATTGGGGTTGGGGGACACTCTGTTCATGGCTCCACAGAGCCCCCAAAGAATGCACACATCCCTTTCTTTCACTATCTTTCTGCCAATGCTTAAGAAAGAAAAAAATCGCTTACAGATGGCCCATGTGTGCACGTGTGTGCGTGAGTGTACGTGTGTGTGTGCATGCGCGCCAGCCCTCCCTTAGCAAAAGCTAGGCTTTTTTGCTCCTTTTTCTCTTCCTGTAGCCCCAGAGAGCTAAAGAGAGCCTCTTGTCCCATCCTTGAGAGGACCTGTCAGCCAGCAAAGTATCAATAATCCCTTTAAGGAGTTTAAAAATAATTTGCTTTCCTGGGGCTTCCTGGTCAGAATTTGGTTTGGGGATTTGGGCGGATTGCAAAGGGAAAACTACTCTGGACTGGAAATCTTGAGTCCTGAGTGTCTAAGAGTCACCGGGTGTGACCTTTAGGGGTCATGTTGTGGACTGAAGGAATGTTTGTTAGGTGTTGAACCACAGACCTTCCATCCAGCATTTCCACTTCTGAGAATTTCTCTTGAAGAAATGATCACAAAAGTGTACAGAGATTACTAGAAGGCCAGTAGTAACATCATATGTAAAATTTTAAAAAAAGAAAAGAAAACCAAAAAAATTTGGAGAAACCAAATTGTCAACTGTAGGGAATAGATTATGCTAATTATAAGGCATCTTATCTCTGCAACAGAAACACACACACACACACACACACACACACACACACTAAGAAAAAGAAAGACTAAATTGATAAACAGCAAGAGATGTCAGGTCAGGAACATGGCATTTACCAAAGAAATAGTTTTTAAAAGTCTAATAAAATGCCTACAAGCATATTAGTTTGGCAGATCTGTATTGAATGCCTACTCTGTGCCAATGCTGGCGATACATTGCTTAATAAATACAGACCTGGACCTTACCTTCAGGGAGCTTATGGTCTGGCCTAGGTAAGAGCTGTTATATTTGAATAATAGTATTAAACATGATTTTGTATCTTCTTTCTTCTTTTCTCCTGGGAATTGAGAAATATCTTTGTTTTTGTAATTTTGAAAAGTTTGAAAGTAAGTCACCTTGTATTTGGACAACACTTTCACAGTCACTATGTATCTGCTTCTCACAGCTGCTGATGCAGAGGGAGAGATGGGGGGAAGGGGGAAGGCAGCAGGGACACGTGTCACTGGGCAGGAATCTGCTGTGGGACAGGCGTACCTACTTTACCCTATTCAGTCCCCAGGACACCTCAGGGAGCCATGCACTCACCGTTAACGCTGCTTTGCAGTTAAGAAACCTCTCAGATCAGGATTCTAATATCCAGGGCTGTATTAGACCTGACCCAAGTTCACCAGTTCACACTTCCTTCAACTGCATGAAACTGCACAGAAACGGGTGGCTTAGGGAACTCCAACCGGAAGTTATACCATCCCCTGGAATTCCAACACAGAACTAGTTTCTTGATAAGTTTCCCTTTTTAATTCTCTACCCCCTGCCAGTAGCTTCACTTCCTCTGATTCAGTTTTTACAACTGTAACATGAAGAGGGTAATAACTTTCTCCAAAGGGTTAGTGAAGCATTAAATTAGTTAATACAGTAAGGCTCTCCAAATAGGGCCTGATGTGCAGTAAGCTCTCGGTCAATGTTATCTGTCATCATTATCATTATCATTGTTGCTATTAATTACACTGTTTTTTGTCCCAGTCGTGCATAGACAAAACCACACCCAGTCCCCGTAGGCTCTTCCTTTTTCCTCAGTGTCTCCCTTACCCTCTAATCAGGTACCAAGTCCTGTGGATTCTGGCCTTCATTGTATCTCCCATGGTGATAGGCTTCTCTTTGGTAACTGGGGGCAAAAAATAACAGTAGGGATTTTATCAATATGGCAGCGATCTCTCAGGGCTTAAGCTGAAGAATCAATGGATATGAGGCTCAGGAAGACAAGATAGGCCTCAGAGGGGCGAGATACCAAAAGGGAAGGCTGATTAAAAGGCAAGATAAGTGATCACTTTGACAACATAAAGATGTCCCACTTCCCCGGGTTTAACAGGCTAAGCAAGAAAAGAGGATTCTCTATCTGCAGAGGTCTTTGCAGAATCTAAGCCAAGTCTGTTCTGCTAGCTTATCCAGATTAATGGAGAGCAGTCGAGCTACTTAGGCTGAGCCTCTGAATGTAGGAGCCACGAGGAACGTATTTTCAAAGAGGTGGTAAAACAATTACACCGTTAAAAATTATTAAAATAGTGGCTCTGTGATTTTGGAGTATGTAACTTCAACCCTCTGAGACTTGTTTCCCTCCCTGGTAGTTAAAGATCATAAAGTTTATCTCATGGGGCTTTTATGAAGATGAAATATATATAATCGATCTGGCACATAGGAGGGAATCAATAAATGGTAGCTATTATCATTACTATCATGGGTGATAAAATGAGGAAGACACAGCTGTTTTGTTCTGGTAAGGAAGCGAGAAGCAAATGGACATTTATTGAATAATATCTAATGAATTACACTATATGTCATATAGTATGAGTGTATATATGTGTATATACACATATAATCGATGCTTATTGTTAATAATTAACAGTTGTTGAAAGTTAACGATTGTTATTTGGTAATGGTTGTTAATAATATCTTAGCTTTGACAGTAGTATCTCATATTAAGACAATAAAATGAAATACCAGTAAAAACTCTGGACACAAAGTACGGGGGGCTTTCTCATGGGTGAGCACATTGACATGCTTAAAAGCATGATGTGCTCTGATTCCCAAGACAGGGCACAGGAGATCTGTTCAGGACTTGACCTCATCCTATGTGCCCTTTCACTTGGATGTTCCTGAGTCGTATTATTTATAATAAAACTGTAATCATAGGTATAGATCTTTCCTAAGTTCTGTGAGTCATGCTATCAAATTATTGAACTTGAAGAGGTCATGGGAAGCCTGGAATTGGTAGCCGGTCAGTCGTAAGCAGGAGTGGCTTGGGGGCCCCATGAACATGTGGCTGGCATTCAAAGTGAAGTCAGCCTTGTGAATCCTTGTGGGGGGTTGTGATAACTCCTGGGGGCTAGTGCCAAAGTTAAATTATAGTACAGCAGTTAGTGTTAGAATAGTTAGGCTTGAAACCGAGCAGTGGATCTCCAAATAGCAATCCACCAGTTAACAAGGTAAAGAGAAAATTGCAGGATCATATCAACCAGTGCATAAAAGAAGATTCACAACATTCAACGTTCATGATAAAAACTCTCAGAAAATGGGAACAGAGAACTTTCTCAGCTCTATAAGGAGTATTTATTAAACCAAACCAAAACAAAGACACTATAGCCAACATTACACTTAATAGTGTAAGACTGAGTGTGTTTGCCCTAAGGTTGGTAACAAGGTAAGGATATCTCACCACTCTTATTCAACATAGTACTGGAAGTTCAAGCCAGTGCAGTAAGGTAAGAAAATGAAATAAAAGGCATGCAAATTAGAAAAGAATAAATAACATTTTCCTTATTTGAAGATGGCATGACTGTCTACATAGAAAATCCCAGGAAATTAAGGGGAAAAAAAAAGAAAGAAAAAACCATAGGACTAATAAATGAATTCAACACAGTCACAGGATGTAAGATAAATGTAAGAAAATAAATTTATTTCTTTATACTAACAATGAACATTGTGGACACCAAAATTAATAATATAATACCGTTTCCAGTCACTAAAAAAAAAAAAAACACTGAAAAAAATTGTAAATCTAGTGAAACAAGTGTAGGACTTGTTTGCTGAACAGTATGTGATACAGAAGAAAGAAAAGAAGATCTAACTAAATGGAAAGACATATTGTTCTCACAAACTGGAAGACTCAACATAGTAAAAATGTCAATTCTTCCAAATTGGTATCAAGTTTTAACTCCATTTCTATCAAAATCCCACCAAGATTATTTTGTAGATATAGACAAGATTACTCTAAACTTCAGAAAAAGAAGAATAAAGTGGTAGAATGAGTCTGCCTGATCTCCAGACTGATTATAATAAGCCACATCAATTAAGATGGTGTGGTGGTTGCCATAGAGATAGATGCATTGATCAATGGAACAGAATAGAGAACTCAGAAATAGAATACACAGATGTGGATAGGGTTAATTAATACGAGGACCCGGGCAGAAGCAGGAAACACTTGGAATAAATTCAGATTCTGGCCCTAGGCAGCTTGGAAAGTGAACATTCCAACCTAAAAGCAGTGAAGCCAGTATTTCAGGGAGTTGTCTGCCAGAAGCTAGATGCCACACCCACACTGAGAATCTGGGAAAACATGGACGAGGACTAAGGCTGCCACAACCTCATACTAGACTCTCTCAGAAACCGCATCCCTCCCTTTGATGTGTGACCCAAATGCTATCAGGATGGTGGGCAGCGATAATGGTGACAGCTTTACGAGCACAGTGGTGCGCAGGGATACAGACAAGGAGCTCCCCAGCAGCTCAGGAGGGACTTTTAAAGACCATTAAATCAATGCTGTGTTATTTTATGTTTCGCTCCAACAGTCCTGGCTTCAGATGGGCAATTCAGAGAGGCATCTGTGTATGCGTCCTGAAGCTTCTCTGGAAGTACAGTGGAAGGCTGGGATAACAGGTCTGGTTCTGCTGTGCCTTAGATGTGGGGCTTGGAGACTTACACAGGTGGGGAGCTTCGTCTTAGGAGGTTTGCCCAGTGAGGAGGGGCCACTTTTTTTCTGAGCCTCCTGACCTCTAATATTTTCTTTGGATACCTTGCTTCAGGTGTGTGAATGTAAAGAAAGCCAAGGATGTTAGTGTTGGTGTGGCTCTGAAATTTTTCTCGATTTTAGTGGGTATGAAAGTCCCCACAGAGGAAACATCTGACAATGCAGCTATTCTGCTTCTGTCTGAGGTCTGGGGCTCAGGAATCTGTGTCTTCAAACCCAAGTGATGCTGACGCTGATGGTCTGTGTGGCAAAGCCGGGACATTTGCCTCAAAGGACGGATGAGGAAACTGAAGTCCTCATAAGGAAAGAAACTTGGCCGAATGTCCACTGAATCCTGATTTCTGGAGTTGCAGCCATGATGTTTTTAATGGCTCACTGAGCCAAACCAGGACCAGACTTTGGCAAAACTGTCAAGCAAAATATTTGGCGACAGTGGAAGTTGGGGTTGCCTTATGATCTTTAATGCATTCCCTCACTTGGGTGCCAATTGCACTGGTCTATGCTCAGTTGTCTGCCAGAATAGAAGTTCTTTTTATGACCTTGCATCCCTCAAAACACACGAAATGAAACGTTAAGTGATGCTTCTTGGAGACTGAGTTCAAGGGTAAAATTAGATTTTGAAACTACTAGGTTTCAAAGCTAAATGAGGTTTTTGTCTCTTTATATTTACTTTGTGTTTATGTACAACAGGGCTCATGAGGGCCTTTAATATGTTAATGTCATACAATTTATTTGACCCCAGAAATCTCACAAAACTCTACATCGGAAAACAACAGGGACTCCAGTGTATTAAATATTACAGTATTTTACTATCCATTATTTCCTGCAATTACAACCACTATGTCTGAGGGAAGGGCTGTTATAACCTTCCCAGGTTATTGGATGAAGCCACTAAGGGGCAGGTGGTTTAAAGGAATTGTCTGAAAGCACAGAACTAGTAAGTGATAAAGTCCTTTCTCAAACCCAAGTCTTCAGCCACCAAATCTGAGGCTCTTTCCCACTATTCTGTGGGTTGAATTACTGGGAAATTAACAAAGGAGTCTTATTCAGGAAAGGGGCAGTTTCCATTTTGTACCTTTCCTCAAATTACTTTGCACATTTTTACCCCCAGACCCAACTTGAAGCCTGCAAACAAAGGCATGACAGTATTAACACCTCAGATGGAGCATCTGTGAATAAATTGATTTGCCACCTGCATGCTCTCTAACCCTTCACCACTGACTATGGATCCTGTGCTCTCTCTATTGCTAATTATTATTTAACTAAAAAAAAACCAAGAACGTGGAAAATGCATGTTGGATTTTAATGTCCACATGCCGGTAACCATTGTGGAATCCAAGAACAGAGTAAAATCAGGAATTAAAGGGCCCTTCTCTGTGACCCACATGAGCCCCAGGCCTTTCCATTCCTGTGAGGCCGGCAGGCTCCCCTCATCTCCAAATCCAGTTCCATGAGAGCTGGATATGACCAGGAAAGAAAGTCCTTCTTGGAGCTTACCAATTTAGTAGCACCCAGAATCAAGCATGAGTTTCTGAAAGTAGATTGACAAACACCAGCTCCTTTGGGATAATATGTGATGATGGATGATCACCTCCCCTAGTCTCTAACCCAGCTGGCCTCCACATTTCTGGCCACCATATCACACAGTGGGGATCCCAATAGTCTACCTCCTCTGCATGCCCCTGGATGGTGGGCCTGAGCGTTGTGAGAAGTGTAACTTGGCAGTCTCTCTGAATCTAGAGTCTGTTTTTCCTTTTAATAGTTTCCACTTATCGTTATTCCTGTATTTACTCCAAGAGGGCTATGAGTCTCAGGCACATTTTAATAAATAAGACGAAAGAATGCCCTCCTTGAGCATTTGTGTGAGCATCACACACGTGTGAGTGTGCATGCATGCCTGTGTGCCCCACTGAGCGCATTTACAGGAAGGAAAGGCATTCATTAGTTTCTTAGAGCCACCTCGGAAGTGCGTGTTCTCTATATAAACACACCTCTGCAAATGACAAACACAATCTTGAGTTGTGCAAGACCACAGCTATCCCGGCATTCAGCACTGTGGGAGCTCTTGCAGAAGAAAGTGACAGGATTTGCACAGGTGAAGCAGGACCCAGGGATATTATCCCAAACTCTCTCCACAATCACATCTTTCATTTTTACATCAAAGCAAGCCACCCAGTGCTAGAAGTACAGAGTAGTGGTTAATGCACCATGACTTGGACACCTCTTGTGATGAAGAGCTTACTGCCTCAGGGAAACTGCCCTCTGCCATTTCAGGGTTGAAATGTTTCTTTGTAACATATTCTGCTGGTCTTAAGTGGCTCTGTAGAGCGTCAAGGAACTTACCTGTCCCTTCTTCCACCTAGTGGTGTTTTGTATCTTTCCTCAGGTCTCTGTAGGAAAAAGAAAATGAGTTTTACAAGATTAATAAACAACATTCCCTTTCCTTTACAATATTCAGAACTTACTGAGAAATAAGATTCAAGAAACACACCAGTGAAAATCAAACATGCCAGATCTGTTACCAACAAAAGCTTATTTGGAGGATAAATCAGGTCAGCCACTATCAAGGGCTTACTTTCACTTCACCCTTGAAGTAAATGTACCCACCCATCACAGGCAGCACTGAGCCACTGCACAGCCCACCCTGCCACCATCTGGGCTGAGACTGCCTCTGTAAGCACGCGATTGAAAAACATGGAGATGTGTGGGTTCTGGGGACAGGCTGCCTCTAAAAATGTAGCTCAGAAGGGCTGAGATCCTTCTCTCAAACTCACCCACTGTGTAAGTGAATAGTCATCCTCTGGGGAAGAGAAAGTGAAACCAGAAAGAAACAAAGTCTCTCCTCTTGGGCATTAGAACAGGAATTTCCCTCCCTTCGTGGATACTTGAGTTGGGGGGAAGAGGTTCACCCTTGCCCCCTCCCCGGCAATTGCTATCTCTTGTTCAGCCATCCTCGTTAACTCATAATCTTGGGTGACCTTCCCTGAAAGTCATTTGTGGTTCAAAGTACCCTCTTACTTGTGAGCCTGAGCATAGATAAAAACTATGATGTCTAGGCAGAGAGGAGAAAACTGAGGTCCAGAGTGGTTAAGTGGCTCCTTCGAGGTCACACCCGGACATCAAACCCAGGCTCCCTCCCCATCTGTCTTTGCTGCATAGCCCTGGGCTGCCATGCTGGCTCCCCAGGCAGGGACCGTTAGCTGTACAGGCTTTTGTTACAGCAGTATCTGTCAAATGAAATGACGGTTCTGAGATCCTGGCGGCCTGGCCCAGATGAAAACTGGCAGCCCCAGGAGGAGAGGGAACGTTTGACTCGGCACAGTCCCTTAATCCATCCTGCCTTCTTGCAGGGCACAGGGAGAGCCGCCACGCGTCCCTATTGCCTTAGCGAGTAAGCAGCTGTTGAAAGCACACTGAGAGCAGCCCACCAGGAAAACAGAATGGAGGACTCTGTTTTCTAAAGGAAGTGGTTGATCAAAGGGGAGAAAAATGAGAACGAAGGGATAAAGATGAGACAAAATAGTTAAGGGGGAAAAAAAACCATTTCACTGTGCTAGAACCTGAGACGGTGAGAAAAGGAGGAGGGAGCCAGCCTTCCTTAATGGAACCCCACGCCCTGCACACCCTTGGCGGCTGACACCCAGGAGAATGCTGTTCAATTGGCCTGGTTTCACAGCCAACTGAAAGTATGGCACTAAACGTGATCTGTTTTAAATGTATTGCAGTTGAATTATTTAATTTGAAATTTAGCTGGTGCCACAGGCACTGGAGCGGGAGCAAGAAGAATGAACAAAATAATTTCATTGGAAAACGGTTTAATTTTTAATTATGAGATGGGGCACTTTGAGGGAATGAGGTGATTGGTCCACGAAACTCTGTCTCCTGGATCCGTGTGGAGTCATGACAGGCACTTGAGCATATTTAATTATCCTGTCCCGATGTCTGTCCACTGACTCTGAGAACTGACAGGGAGCAGAGGCACAAACAGCGTAATTATAATAATAACAATTATCACTGCAGCTCGTGTCTGTGTCAAGGAAATTTGCACTCATTTTCTTCATTGTTGCAGATACCATAAGGTAACCTTGAAGTCTTTTTGTCTTTTTGTATAAAAGAAAAGATACGAAGCCCTTGGGACTGTAGAAGAGAGACTTGGACTGGGAATGAGGAGAAGGGGATGCTACTTCTGTTGTTGCTATGGTAACAATAACCCTGTCACCTTGAGCAAGTCACTTTACCTCCCTAGGCCTTAACTTCCTTAATATATCATAAGGCCATTTGGGTCTGAAGACCTTTTTGATCCCTTCCAACTTTAAAATATGCCTCTCCTCTGTGATCCTAAACCAGATTCTATTCCCTGCAGACGAGGCTCTTTCGGGAATCCAAATGAACACTTCATTCTACTAAATATCATTCTATTTATTAATGATCGTTCAATAACTCTTCATTGAGCAGTATTGCACTGTGATCCCTTATGATCACTGGGAATCAGGAAGACTTGGATAACTCAAGTGATGCTAACTCCTAGCCTGATAGCACTGGATGGGTTCATTGATTTCTCTAAGCCGTATCTCCCTAAAATGGGAAGAATGGTAGTAGTTACCTAAGGTTTGTGGTGAAAATTCAATGGAGTAATCCATGGTGAGGATTAACGTTTTCTTGTCATAACTCAATTTGGAATCTAGAACAAATGGTGCAAAAAAAATACATTTATTTATGCATATGTGTATATTCATGTGAATGTTTAAGCATGCATGTGCAGAAATGTGTGCATCTATAAGCACATGTGGCCACATAGAGGGATACACACTTGGTCCGTATGCACACGCATTAGTGTATGCATGCACATAACCACGTGCACATCCATATGTGGCCGTGCATATATTTATCCACAGGCATGCATGTGTTCAAACACACATCCGCACAGATACATATGCACAGAGGGTATTTTGACAACACTGTGAACAGCTCCAGCAGCAAACACTGTGGTGGTTCCTATAATTTAATTCAGCAGTTGTCACGAAACTTCAGTTCTGGTTTGGGAGGAGCTGGGATCTCCAGCTGCACTGGGCTTCAGCTCTTAATCATTGTAAGTCAATTAAAACAATGCTTTCAAACATCAGTTTTCTGCATCTGTACAATCTGAAATATAGAGTGTGTACTTCATTCCAAGTGAATCAGAGGATGCTAAATCAAGAGCAGGACTTGACAGTGGTTCTCAAACTTCAGGACCGTAGCAACTCCCAGAGCATGCTTCAGATGCCAGTCATTCATCCTCAGCCCCAGAGATTCTTAGGCTGGTGTGAGGCCTGGGAACCTGCATTTAACAAGCCCCATCAGTGATATGGATGCTGGTAGTTCATGGAATACCTTTTGAGAAGCACTAAATTAGAGACTATCTAAGCCTCCTTATTTTGCAACAGAATAAGTAGAGGTCCCAAATGGTGAAGTGACTTTCCAAAGTTCCACTGTTGCTAATAGCAGGATAGGATTTGAAGCACAGAGCTTGTCCCTGTTTATTAACAAGGTGGAATATGGAGTTATTATTTTGCCTGTGTATGTCTCTCAACTTCCAACAGGATTTTTAAGCTTCCCAGAGTCATTCTTCTCCCTCTCTCTCTGTCTCTGTCTCTGTCTCTCTGTCTCTGGCTCTGTCTCTGTCTCTCTCTCTCTCTCTCTGTCTCTCTCTCTCTCTCTCTCCAATTTTGCCCCCTTTCTTTCTCTCTTCTCTTTCTGTGTCCAGTATTTGAATATGCATAATCAGCTAAATAAAGAGGGTCAAAGTGGATAAATGCATAAGAAAAATATCTTGGTGGAAAGGGGAATGACTGAATTGGGAAGAGTGTAAATACGTCTTGTGTTCCTATTTTGTGCTAGGTAGTGTCTTGGAGTTTTGTACCAATTAGAGCTGTGATTGGCTGCAAAAAAAAAAACAAAAAAAAAACAGAACAACTGACTAGAGTGGCTAAAACTAATAAAAGTCTATTATTTGTTTATTTTTGGTTAAATAAGGATCCAGGCTGAGGGATTGTTTTGATTGCTTAACAATATTGAGACTGAGGTCTGTATATTAATAGTTCTTTTTGTCATTCCCTCATGTCTGTCAACACACCATCACAAGACAGTTGCTACAGCTCCAGGCATTGCATTTGAATTGAAGGTGAGAAGAAAGTGGGCGATACATAAGAGCTTCATCTGTCCCTCTTATTAAGGAACAAAAGCTTTCTTAGAAAATTTCAGCAGGCTTTGGCTTATGTATCATTGGGGAAGTATTTAGCTGGAAATTTGCTCTCAGAAATAAAATGGATTATGTCAGCAAAGACGAAGAGGGGAGGGCTTTGGAATATTTTGCACCTTCACACTTGTGTCGTAATGGAGAAGGGAAGGAATAATCCATGTAGTATAAAGACAAAAGAATAGGTGCTTCTTTGCTAATATTTTGTAGGTGATGGTGGGAAGGTCATCTTTTCATGTAGCAAGCAGTGTTCAAGCTTATATACCAAGAACTGGACTAAATGCTGTAAACATAAAGTACAAATAGTAATGGTTCAAGTCCTCAGTTTTACAGTTAAGGTTACAGCCAGGAAAGCGATAGTGCAATTCAATGTAATGTGAGTTACACTGGAGACACAGTGTTCTATTTTTGCCTGTCGTTTCCACGCTCCTTAAAGTGTTTATTCGCTCTCTGTGGGTCTTCCAATAAAGAACAAAGACCCGCAAAGTTCAATATGAACAAAACCACCTTACTAGACTCATCTTGTATTACTTTCTCCCTCATTCTGTGCACACATCCATGATAACCTTCTTTCCTTCCTATAACTGGCCGAGCTTATTCCTACCTCAGGGCCTTTGCACACACTCTTCCCTCTGTCAAGAATATGTTTTACCTACCTTTCCAACATACTTCATCCATCAATCCCTATTCATCATTTGGATTTCAGCTCACAAATGATATCTAGCCCCCCTGATGAGATCATATCCGTTGTTGCCACCCTCATAACACTCGTAGTGCCTATCATATCCTGCTGGGAGATAATTGTGGCACAATTTGATTCATATATGTCTCTCACTCTATACTTTAGACACCCGGAGGGAAGGGGCTGTGTGTACTTGGTTAACCATTCTTTTCTTCAGCACCTAGTGCATAGTAGGTACTAAATAAACATCTATTAAATAGATAGTAGTACATGAATGGGTAGAATGAAGCCACAGGTTCTGCTTAGGGGTTCCAGCCTCCACAAAGGATTTAGCATTTGAACTTGCCCTCTTTGATGCTCAGTTTTCCCATCTTTTAAATGG
This sequence comes from Monodon monoceros, assembly GCF_005190385.1. Lineage (NCBI taxonomy): Eukaryota > Metazoa > Chordata > Mammalia > Artiodactyla > Monodontidae > Monodon > Monodon monoceros. The sequence goes on from NW_021703782.1 coordinate 98,142,803, forward strand.
GGTACAGCACAATGATTGCTAGGGGTTTTTCCAGCCTTATTTTTCGCTAAGATCTACTCTTAAGCCCTGACTCCATCTCTGTCTTTCTGTGTGCCCCTGGGCAATACGCTTAACTGCCCTCAGCCTCAGTCTCCTTCTCAATAAAAACAAGTAGAGATGATCTCTAAGGCTCCTTCCAAGCCTGAAGCATCAGTGAGTTTTTGAAACTCCAGAAGGAGCATGAAAACCACAGGATGGGAGCCAGAGGGATTCTGCTGAGTTGTGCGTTTGCAGGTGTATCTCAGCAGGTTCCCAGAAGCCGTTCTTGCAGGGACTCAGCATGTTACCTGGACTAATTTGTAAAGGAAATGAAAAGGAAATGGACTCGTTATAATGAACACTTAATTCACCACTCCAGACTTCACTGTTTGAACAGCAAGTATCAAGTGATGCAATTGTCATTTGTCGATTGAATTCTGCTATTTTGCCTGTTCGAAATGACCAGCCAACACCACAGCGTGCAGACAACGACATGACTACTAATTAGCATATATATTGTTTGTCCTGGTATAAATTTATGGCAAACAGCAATATTTTACACTCCAGTAAAGTTAATAAATGAAGCTTTGAGCTATAAAAATTTCATGTTCCTTTGTGCAAAGGTCAATTATAAATAGTTAAGCACATATTCATTCAAAAGCTGGAGACCTTGCAGCCAGGAGAATGAAATATATTCTGGTCAATTTACACTCTGGCTGGACTTGCCTTTCATTTTATAGCCTTCATGACGTCCTTCTTTTCTGGTCTGCACAGTCTGGTTCCCAAAGAACTTCTCTGGCTGGAGGGACTGAATGAAATGAGTATGTAAATGTTCCCAGGTCTACAGTTTCATACCCAGAATGTGTTCAATAAATGTCCGTTTAAACTCATGGGGGTAGCCCATGTGAGAGAAGGGGACACAGGGATTCAGAGCAACTCCTGAATCTCTTTGCTTATGGAAAGAACACTGGACTAGAGTCAGATGATGTGGGTTCGAGTCTCAGGTCTGCTGTGAACTAGTAAGAGAACTCAGGCAAGTGACACTCTTCTCTCCAGGCCTTAGTTTTCTCATTGGAAAAACTGAAGAGCATGTATTACATTAGTATTCCAGTTACCTATTGCTGAATAACAAAATATCCAAGACATAGACTGGTTCAAGGTGTTTCAAAAATTCAGTCATTTTATTACATAGCATAAGTGGGTCAGGAAATTGGGCAGGGCTTGGTGGCAGATCTTCTGTTCCATGTAGTGTTGTTGGTCATCATTCAGTGGTATTTGGCTGGTGCATAGCTGGTCTACAGAGTGCAAGGCACCCTCTCCCACATAGCTGGTGCTTTGGGGGGTGGCTGGAAGGCTGGGCTCTGCTGAGACTGGATCTTCTGTGTGTGGCCTCTCCAGCATGGCATTGTCAGGATAACTGGACTTGTATATGGCAGCTAAGGGCTCCAGAGAGAGTTTTTCAAGGGACAGGAGGTAGATGCCGCCTCTTTCTTAAGGCCTGGGCCCAGAAACTGGCAAAACACCATTTCCACCACACTTTATTGTACAAAGTAGTCACAGGGACCATCTGAATTAAAATGAGGCAACACAGATCTTGCCTCTTGACATGAGCGCAAGATCAAAGATTTTTCAGCCATTTTTAATCTGCCCCTACCCATGTGTTCTGATTTTGTTGCATATTAAAAAGTGTTGCATGGAAAAGGATTTGGTGGGTGAGTAAGTTTGAGAACTAGTGGGCCAGAAAGTTGAGCAATGTTTTTTTAAACAACAACACTCCTAGAGTCTTTGACTTATTCCTTCATTCTCTTTATACTTAAATGTTTACTTTATACCAGAATCCTGCCAGGCTACAAAAATGAAACAGTGTACAAAATGGAACTTACATTCTAGTGAGGGAGGGATTTAAACAATAATAAAATAAATGCATAAAGTCAGATGCCAATATGCATTATGAAAACAAGTTGCAGTGATAGAGAATGACAAGATTTACTCTTTCAAATGGGATGATTAGGTGGACTGAAAAAGCATGTGTCACAGGTAGCTCAATAGTGAGAATGGAAGCTTATGGAGGGTTTACACAGTGGCATGAACAGGGTACAAGGCCCCCAGGGTAGGAGCATTTTTGGCCAAAGTGGCTGGGATGGAGTGAGGAACCACCTAAGTGGCAGAGTTGAGATCAGAGAATTAGGCAGGGCCTTGGGAACCATAGCAGAGTTTGGAATTTGTTGAGAGCGTAATGGAAAGGCGCTCATGAACAAAGATGGGATGGAATCTCGCTTTTAAAAGATCTCTCTCTCTCTGCCTGCTCTAATAAACAATAAGAGGCAAGTAAGTGGGGAACCAGTTAGGAAGCCATCGCAATACTCCAAGTGAGTGAAGGTGATGATGACATTACCCCTGCAGAGGTGAAAGTGGAGAAAGGAGTCTAGAATTGGGAGATATGGTAGTAGAGATGACAGATTTTGCTGATGGATGGAATATGGGATGTGAAGAAGGAGTGAGAAATGCCTTTGAGAGTTTGGATCTATGTAAACTGTGGGGAAGTAGTCTTAAATAAGTTAGTGCATGTTATGACTATCAAGGTGAACACTTGCAGACAAAGTCTGAGGACCAAAATTCTAAGGGACACATTTAGGGGAATGCCAAGCAACTCCTCTTGTCAAGGAAAAATTGCACAAGACAGTTAAACAGGCAAGGAAGGCTTTATTGAGGACTACTGCCATAGGGGAGAGAGACTTCATTAAACTCTGCTGAAACAAAAGACAGGAGGCTAAGAGCTGTGTGGGCTACTGGAAAGGGGCTGGAGGATGATTTGGAGAGTAGGGCGTTGGTCAATGGGATTAAGTCATCTGCATTTGCTAATTGGCCTCCATTGAAGTTAGGCTCCTACCCTCCCACAGAATCTAGGAGGTAGGGGTACTTACCTAGATGATTACATTTTAAAGCGATGGCTCCCAGGTCCTTGAGAAAGGCATTCCTGAGTTGTTGAAGTTGCAAGAGTCTGGGAGAAGATTTATAATACATCTCAAAGAGGCAGAGGAAAAATGTAAGACTGTACATTTTCTGAAATAAATGCTCCAAGGTAAGGGGGATAAGGGGCCTATAGTCAGGAAGAAACCTGTCCAAAGTTTAGTCAAACTGAGGGACTGCTAAGACCATTCTGGCCGCTCTATCATCTGATGCTTCCAGGTTTGAAAATTTAGTCACACTTGATGGAATCCTAGCAACCTGGGTCTATTCTGCCACAGATTATCTGCTTGATCCTGGGCAATAATATTAAATTATCTTAGTCTCTACTTCCTAATTCTTCTACCTCAAAGCCTTTTCATTTTCTATTCCTTCTTCCTGGAAGGACCTTCTCTCAGATATCTGCTTGGCTGACTTCCCCATCTCCTCCTAGTCTTTGGTTTCAGTGGGGCTACCCTCACCACCATATAGAAAGTGGCAAATGTCACTCTGTTGCTTCTTATCCCCTTTATCCCTAATGTACTACATCATTTGTTTATTATGTTTCTTATTGATGATCTGTTGCCTCTGCTGGAATGGCAGATTTATGGGCAAAGTAGCTCATCACAAAATTACTTACGATAAGAAGAGATTTTAAAGAAAAAACCTAAGTGTACAACATTAGAGGAATAGCTAAGAAAGTCAACTCCTCTCCTCAGGGGAATAGTATGCAGCCATTTAAATTATGTTTATGGAGAGAGTCTAATAAGGAAAGCATGTGTGTGGAAAGGATAATTTAAAAGAATCTGAATATAAGATTACAAATAAGTATATTATGAAAACAAAAAATTTAAAAATAGAGAAAAAATGTTAGAAGAAAATATGCCATGGCACTCATAATGATGACCTATACATGTTATTATATCTATATCTGTATTTATATCTAGATAGATGTCCATTTATATATGTATATATAATGTTTTATTCTTTTTCTTAATTTCAATATTTTTCAATTTTTAAATAATGATCAGGTTTAAGAGTGGAAAAACAGAATCTTTTAAAAAATAAAGACTCTGTGAGACTGCAAGATTATAAAGTTCCTAGTCCCCAATTTGTGACACATCCATGGAGTTCAAACTGCTTTGGCGCTTACAAGGGGACATGTGTAAAGTGAGTACCAAGAGAAAGCTAGAGCCTATCTTTTGGAAAAACTCCCATGGAATTTTGAAGGGGAGTGGAGAAGTAGAAGCCTGGGCAGAAGGAACTAGAGGAAGGCAAACCACAGCGAGCGTTTTGGGGCAGAAGCATGCCCGTGGAGAGCTCTGGGGATCCTCCATGCTGCAGACAGAGCTGGGGAAGCAGTACAGCAGGTATTATCAATACCAGCCCAGTAACTAGGCAACTAAAAGATCTGTAAAGAAAGCACAGCTTCACGAGAAATGCGGGTATGTGTTTTAAGAAGAGGCGGTGGGGATTAACAGCCCTGTGATTCATGGAAACGGCAATTTGTCATCGGTGCTATCTGCCGAGCGTAGGGGACAAAAGTATAGAGACAACACAGGAGAAATGTGGCAATGAACAGAGCGATGAGCACAGATGGGCGAGGCACCAGAATCACTTCACTTTAATTATTTTGAGCTCTGCTTTCACCTAGGCAATGTCCGGGGGCATTGTTCTCCCTTTTTTTTGTTTGTTTTACTCTGGTTTGTTTTTCAAATGCTGAAATCAGTTTCTCTAGGATATCTCCTTGGACCAGAGGGAAGGCTCTGTTTTACTGAATACCTACTAGGTGTCAATCATTACCAGCTGTGGTATCTTTTAAACCTCTCCATGACCAACAGTGTAGGCATTACTATTATTCTCATTTCAGAGAGCGGTAAATTAAGACTTAAAAGAGGTGGTGCAATTTTGTTACAAAATCACAAATCAGTAACTGTAGAATCCTTGTATGGAATCCGTGCCTGGCTAGCTTTTCTTACCATCCCTTTCTACATTGCCGATCAAATTATATGTATGTGAATTTTTCCTCTTGGGCTGGTTCAGAGAATCCGCAAAACCTGTTGCTCAGAATTCAGGGTATTAAGGCTGATTGCAAAAGGAGGCTTTAGTGTTGAGTCTGTTGATTTTCCAGGCTGTGCACTAACTTGACAACTTCACATGCTTCTCCGCATTCAATTTTCTAGCAAAATGGAAAATGCAATTACAGTTTTCAGCAAAATATTGTTGTTGCTTCAAAAATAATTAAGCATCTTATTAAATTGCTATTTTACCAAGTGGGATGCAATGGCTCTACAGGGCTTCGTCAGGGAAAAGCAAGGGCTTTTCAGAAAGGGTGTGTATGTGTCTGTCGGGGGAATGCATCTCCAGTTAGTTAATAACCTGAGTTCGTAGGAGAAAGGGTGGCAAGGCGACTCCTTTATAGGGCAGACTCTCTTATTAGGAGTTTAATACTAAGGTTGACTGAAGCTCTTTCCATTGCAGTAGCTTTGGAATTTATTTCTCCAGGATCCATTTTCACTGCTTGACCTTAAGGGAGTTGGCTGCGGGGAGAAATCCTAGGAGGTGAAACACCAGTTTGGAAAGTACTTAGTCTGTCAAAAAGGATAAAAGACGCCTTTATTAGAACGCACAGGGAGCTTCCGGGAAGATGGCGGAGGAGTAGGACGCGGAGATCGCCTTCCTCCCCACAGATACACCAGAAATACAACTACACGTGGAACAACTCCTGCAGAACACCTACTGAACACTGGCAGAAGACCTCAGACCTCCCAAAAGGCAAGAAACCCCCCACGTACCTGGGTAGGGCAAAAGAAAAAAGAAAAAACAGAGACAAAAGGATAGGGACGGGACCCGCACCAGTGGGAGGGAGGTGTGAAGGAGGAAAAGTTTCCACACACTAGGAAGCCCCTTCGCGGGCGGAGACTGCGGGTGGCGGAGGGGGGGGAGCTTTGGAGCTTCGGAGCGGAGGGGGGGAGCTTCGGAGCCGCGGAGGAGAGCACAGCAACAGGGGTGCGGGGGGGAAAGCGGAGAGATTCACGCACAGAGGATCAGGGCAGACCGGCACTCACCAGCCCGAGAGGCTTGTCTGCTCACCCGCCGGGGCGGGCGGGGGATGGGAGCCGAGGTTCGGGCTTCGGTCGGATCCCAGGGAGAGGACTGGGGTTGGCGGCCTGAAAACAGCCTGCAGGGGGTTATTGCACCACGGCTGGCCGGGAGGGAGTCCGGGGAAAAGTCTGGACCTGCCGAAGAGGCAAGAGACATTTTCTTCCCTCTTTGTTTCCTGGTGCGCGAGGAGAGGGGATTAAGAGCGCCGCTTAAAGGAGCTCCAGAGACGAGCGCGAGCCGCGGCTAAACGCGCGAACCCTAGAGACGGGCATGAGACGCTAAGGCTGCTGCTGCTGCCACCAAGAAGCCTGTGTGCGAGCACAGGTCACTATCCACACACACCCCTTCCGGGGAGCCTGTGCAGCCCACCACTGCCAGGGTCCCGGGATCCAGTGACGACTTCCCCGGGAGAACGCACGGCGCGCCTCAGGCTGCTGCAACGTCTCCCCGCCTCTGCCGCCGCAGGCTCGCCCTGCACTCCGTGACCCTCCCTCCCCCACGGCCTGAGTGAGCCACAGCCCCCGAATCAGCGGCTCCTTTAACCCCGTCCTGTCTGAGCGAAGAACAGACGCCCTCCTGCGACCTACACGCAGAGGCGGGGCCAAATCCAAAATTGAGCCCCGGGAGCTGTGAGAACAAAGAAGAGAAAGGGCAATCTCTCCCAGCAGCCTCAGAAGCAGCGGATTAAAGCTCCACAATCAAGTCGATGTACCCTGCATCTGTGGAATACATGAATAGACAAAGAATCATCCCAAATTAAGGAGGTGGACTTTGAGAGCAAGATTTATGATTTTTTTCCCCTTTTATTCTTTTTGTGAGTGTGTATGTATATGCTTCTGTGTGAGATTTTGTCTGTATAGCTTTGCTTCCACCATTTGTCCTAGGGTTCTATCGGTCTGTTTTTTTTCTCTTAATAATTATTTTTTTATTTTAATAACTTTATTATATTTTATCTTACTTTATTTTATTTTACTTTATCTTCTTTCTTTTTTTCTTCCTTCCCTCCTTCATTCCTTCCTCCCTCCCTCCCTCCTTTCTTTCTTTCTACTTCTACTAATTCTTTCTTTCTACTTTTTCTCCCTTTTATTCTGAGCCATGTGGATTAAAGGCTCTTGGTGCTGCAGCCAGGAGTCAGTGCTGTGCCTCTGAGGTGGGAGAGCCAACTTCAGGACACTGGTCAACAAGAGACCTCCCAGCTCCACATAATATCAAACGGCGAAAATCTCCCAGAGATCTCCATCTCAACACCAGCACCCAGCTTCACTCAACGACCAGCAAGTTACAGTGCTGGACATCCTATGCAAAACAACTAGCAAGACAGGAACAAAACCCCACCCATTAGCAGAGAGGCTGCCTAAAATCATAATAAGTCCACAGACACCCCAAAACACACCACCAGACGTGGACCTGCCCACCAGAAAGACAAGATCCAGCCTCATCCACCAGAACACAGGAACTAGTCCCTTCCACCAGGAAGCCTACAGAACCCACTGAACCAACCTTAGCCACTGGGGACAGACACCAAAAACAATGGGAACTATGAACCTGCAGCCTGCAAAAAGGAGACCCCAAACACAGTAAGATAAGCAAAATGAGAAGACAGAAAAACACACAGCAGATGAAGGAGCAAGATAAAAACCCACCAGACCTAACAAATGAACAGGAAATAGGCAGTCTACCTGGAAAAGTATTCAGAATAATGATAGTAAAGGTGATCCAAAATCTTGGAAATAGAATAGACAAAATGCAAGAACATTTAACAAGGACCTAGAAGAACTAAAGATGAAACAAACAATGATGAACAACACAATAAATGAAATTAAAAATACTCTAGATGGGATCAATAGCAGAATAACTGAGGCAGAAGAACGGATAAGTGACCTGGAAGATAAAATAGTGGAAATAACTACTGCAGAGCAGAATAAAGAAAAAAGAATGAAAAAAACTGCGGACAGTCTCAGAGACCTCTGGGACAACATTAAATGCACCAACATTCAAATTATAGGGGTTCCAGAAGAAGAAGAGAAAAAGAAAGGGACTGAGAAAATATTTGAAGAGATTATAGTTGAAAACTTCCCTAATATGGGAAAGGAAATAGTTAATCAAGTCCAGGAAGCACAGAGAGTCCCATACAGGATAAATCCAAGGAGAAACATGCCAAGACACATATTACTCAAACTGTCAAAAACTAAATACAAAGAAAACATATTAAAAGCAGCAAGGGAAAAATAGCACACAAGGGAATCCCCATAAGGTTAACAGCTGATCTTTCAGCAGAAACTCTGCAAGCCAGAAGGGTGTGGCAGGACATATTTAAAGTGATGAAGGAGAAAAACCTGCAACCAAGATTACTCTACCCAGCAAGGATCTCATTCAGATTTGATGGAGAAATTAAAACCTCCACAGACAAGCAAAAGCTGAGAGAGTTCAGCACCACCAAACCAGCTCTACAACAACTGCTAAAGGAACTTCTCTAGTCAAGAAACACAAGAGAAGGAAAAGACCTACAATAACGAACCCAAAACAATTAAGAAAATGGGACTAGGAACATACATATAGATAATTACCTTAAATGTAAATGGACTAAATGCTCCCACCAAAAGACACAGACTGGCTGAATGGATACAAAAACAAGACCCATATATTTGCTGTCTACAAGAGACCCACTTCAGACCTAGAGACACATACAGACTGAAAGTAAGGGGATGGAAAAAGATATTTCATGCAAATGGAAATGAAAAGAAAGCTGGAGTAGCAATTCTCATATCAGACAAAATAGACTTTAAAATAAAGACTATTACAAGAGACAAAGAAGGACACTACATAATGATCAAGGGGTCAATCCAAGAAGAAGATATAACAATTGTAAATATTTATGCACCCAACATAGGAGCACCACAATACATAAGGCAAATACTAACAGCCATAAAAGGGGAAATCGACAGTAACACAATCATAGTAGGGGACTTTAACACCCCACTTTCACCGATGGACAGATCATCCAAAATGAAAATAAATAAGGAAACACAAGCTTTAAATGATACATTAAACAAGATGGACTCAATTGATATTTATAGGACATTCCATCCAAAAACAACAGAATACACATTTTTCTCAAGTGCTCATGGAACATTCTCCAGGATAGATCATATCTTGGGTCACAAATCAAGCCTTGGTAAATTTAAGAAAATTGAAATTGTATCAAGTATCTTTTCCAACCACAACGCTATGAGACTAGGTATCAATTCCAGGAAAAGATCTGTAAAAAAAACAAACACATGGAGGCTAAACAATACACTACTTAATAACGAAGTGATCACTGAAGACATCAAAGAGGAAATCAAACAATACCTAGAAACAAATGACAATGGAGAGATGACGACCCAAAATCTATGGGATGCAGCAAAAGCAGTTCTAAGAGGGAAGTTTATAGCAATACAATCCTACCTAAAGAAACAGGAAACATCTCGAATAAACAACCTAACCTTGCACCTAAAGCAATTAGAGAAAGAAGAACAGAAAAAAACCCCAAAGTTAGCAGAAGGAAAGAAATCATAAAGATCAGATCAGAAATAAATGAAAAAGAAATGAAGGAAACGATAGCAAATATCAATAAAACTAAAAGCTGGTTCTTTCAGAAGATAAACAAAATTGATAAACCATTAGCCAGACTCATCAAGAAAAAAAGGGAGAAGACTCAAATCAATAGAATTAGAAATGAAAAAGGAGAAGTAACAACTGACACTGCAGAAATACAAAAGATCATGAGAGATTACTACAAGCAACTCTATGCCAATACAGTGGACAACCTGGAAGAAATGGACAAATTCTTAGAAATGCACAACCTGCCTAGACTGAATCAGGAAGAAATAGAAAATATGAACAGACCAATCACAAGCACTGAAATTGAAACTGTGATTAAAAATCTTCCAACAAACAAAAGCCCAGGACCAGATGGCTTCACAGGCAAATTCTATCAAACATTTAGAGAAGAGCTAACACCTGTCCTTCTCAAACTCTTCCAAAATATAGCAGAGGGAGGAACACTCCCAAACTCATTCTACGAGGCCACCATCACCCTGATACCAAAACCAGACAAGGATGTCACAAAGAAAGAAAACTACAGGCCAATATCACTGATGAACATAGATGCAAAAATCCTCAACAAAATACTAGCAAACAAAATCCAACAGCACATTAAACGGATCATACACCATGATCAAGTGGGGTTTATTCCAGGAATGCAAGGATTCTTCAATATACGCAAATCAATTAATGTGATACACCATATTAACAAATTGAAGGAGAAAAACCATATGATCATCTCAATAGATGTAGAGAAAGCTTTCGACAAAATTCAACACCCATTTATGATAAAAGCCCTGCAGAAAGTAGGCATAGAGGGAACTTTCCTCAACATAATAAAGGCCATATATGACAAACCCACAGCCAACATCGTCCTCAATGGTGAAAAACTGAAACCATTTCCACTAAGATCAGGAAGAAGACAAGGTTGCCCACTCTCACCACTCTTATTCAACATAGTTTTGGAAGTTTTAGCCACAGCAATCAGAGAAGAAAAGGAAATAAAAGGAATCCAAATCGGAAAAGAAGTAAAGCTGTCACTGTTTGCAGATGACATGATACTATACATAGAGAATCCTAAAGATGTTACCAGAAAACTACTAGAGCTAATCAATGAATTTGGTAAAGTAGCAGGATACAAAATGAATGCACACAAATCTCTGGCATTCCTATACACTAATGATGAAAAAATCAGAAAGTGAAATCAAGAAAACACTCCCATTTACCACTGCAACAAAAAGAATAAAATATCTAGGAATAAAGCTACCTAAGGAGACAAAAGATCTGTATGCAGAAAATTATAAGACACTGATGAAAGAAATTAAAGATGATACAAATAGATGGAGAGATATACCACGTTCTTGGATTGGAAGAATCAACATTGTGAAAATGACTCTACTACCCAAAGCAATCTACAGATTCAATGCAATCCCTATCAAACTACCACTGGCATTTTTCACAGAACTAGAACAAAAAATTTCACAATTTGTATGGAAACACAAAAGACCCCGAATAGGCAAAGCAATCTTGAGAATGAAAAATGGAGCTGGAGGAATCAGGCTCCCTGACTTCAGACTATACTACAAAGCTACAGTAATCAAGACAGTATGGTACTGGCAGAAAAACAGAAAGATAGATCAATGGAATAGGATAGAAAGCCCAGAGATAAACCCATGCACATATGGTCACCTTATCTTTGATAAAGGAGGCAGGAATGTACAGTGGAGAAAGGACAGCCATTTCAATAAGTGGTGCTGGGAAAACTGGACAGGTACATGTAAAAGTATGAGATTAGATCACTCCCCAACACCATACACAAAAATAAGCTCAAAATGGATTAAAGACCTAAGTGTAGGGCCAGAAACTATCAAACTCTTAGAGGAAAACATAGGCAGGACACTCTATGACATAAATCACAGCAAGATCCTTTTTGACCCACCTCCTAGAGAAATGGAAATAAAAACAAAAATAAACAAATGGGATCTAATGAAACTTCAAAGCTTTTGCACAGCAAAGGAAACCATAAAGAAGACCGAAAGGCAGCCCTCAGAATGGAAGAAAATATTTGCAAATGAAACAACTGACAAAGGATTAATCTCCAAAATTTATAAGCAGCTCATGCAGGTTAATAACAAAAAAACAAACAACCCAATCCAAAAATGGGCAGAAGACCTAAATAGACATTTCTCCATAGAAGCTATACAGACCGCCAACAAACACATGGAAGAATGCTCAACATCACTAATCATTAGAGAAATGCAAATCAAAACTACAATGAGATATCATCTCACACCAGTCAGAATGGCCATCATCAAAAAATCTAGAAACAATAAATGCTGGAGAGGGTGTGGAGAAAAGGGAACCCTCTTGCACTGTTGGTGGGAATGTAAATTGGTACAGCCACTGTGGAGAACAGTATGGAGATTCCTTTAAAAACTACAAATAGAACTACCATATGACCCAGCAATCCCACTACTGGGCATATACCCTGAGAAAACCATCATTCAAAAAGAGTCATGTACCAAAATGTTCATTGCAGCTCTATTTACAATAGCCCAGAGATGGAAACAACCTAAGTGTCCATCATCGGATGAATGGATAAAGAAGATGTGGCACATATATACAATGGAATATTACTCAGCCATAAAAAGAAACGAAATTGAGCTATTAGTAATGAGGTGGATAGACCTAGAGTCTGTCATACAGAGTGAAGTAAGTCAGAAAGAGAGAGACAAATACCGTATGCTAACATATATATATGGAATTTAAGGAAAAAAATGTCATGAAGAACCTAGGGGTAAAACAGGAATAAAGACACAGACCTACTAGAGAATGGACTTGAGGATATGGGGAGGGGGAAGGGTAGGTGTGACAAAGCGAGAGAGAGGCATGGACATGTATACACTACCAAACGTAAGGAAGCAGCTGCATAGCACAGGGAGATCAGCTTGGTGCTTTGTGACCGCCTAGAGGGGTGGGATAGGGAGGGTGGGAGGGAGAGAGACGCAAGAGGGAAGAGATATGGGAACATATGTATATATATAACTGATTCATTTTGTTGTAAAGCAGAAACTAACACACCATTGTAAAGCAATTATACTCCAATAAAGATGTTAAAAAAAAAAAAAAAGCACAAAAAGGACTGAGCATTGATTGTGCACCTACTATGCTCCGTGCATTGGATAAAGATATTCTCTCTTTTATTTAGAGAGAAAGAGAATGCTTCATTAATATCAAAGACAAACTCACAGGTTACTAAGCGTCTGTGCTGTACCAGGCGCTGTGCAAAAGTACTCAGCATGCAGTTTCTCAATGATTGCCGTAACTGCCTGAATAGGCCTTTAGCAGAGATGAGGAACTATAAGTGCAAAGAGATTAATAAATTGCCTAAGCCATAGAGCGAGTAAATAGGAGAGGTGGCTTGATTTCTAGAATCTTCATCTTGGCCACTGTTTTTTAATCAGTAGCTTAAAAAACTAATGCTCGGATACTAAAGAATTTATTCTATGTGGATAAAAACTTTGTATAACATTACATGTTTAAAGGAAGACAAGCCTCATTTCAGAGCCTAGCTCTGTTTTGGGAATGTGGGCAATTTACTTTGCGTTTCTGAGGCTCTATCTCTTCACCAATGTTACTGAAACCAGAGTAGACATTAGAATCACCCAGAGGTGCTTTGTGACCACCTAGAGGGGTGGGATAGGGAGGGTAGGAGGGTGACCCAAGAGGGAGGAGATATGGGGATATATGTATATGTATAGCTGATTCCCTTTGTTATAAAGCAGAAACTAACACACCATTGTAAAGCAATTATACTCCAATAAAGATGTTAAAAAATAATAAAATTAGGGCTTCCCTTGTGGCACAGTGGTTGGGAGTCCGCCTGCCGATGCAGGGGACACGGGTTCGTGCTCCGGTCCGGGAGGATCCCACGTACCGCGGAGTGGCTGGGCCCGTGAGCCATGGCCGCTGGGCCTGCACGTCTGGAGCCTGTGCTCCGCGGTGGGAGAGGCCACAGCGGTGAGAGGCCCATGCACCGCAAAAAATAATAATAATAAAATTAAAATAAAAATTAAAAAAATAAAAGAATCACCCAGAGGGCTTGCTAAAATCCGGATTGCTGGGTCCTACCCCCAGGGTTATTGACTCAGTTTGTCTGGAGTGGGTCTGAGGATTTGCATTTCTCCCAGGTGATGCTGATGCCACAGATTCAGGACGTCACCTGGGCAAACTCTATTATCCATACTCTGAATCCAAACTCTGATTTTCCCTGGACTGAAAGACTTTGTTCTCTACAGAGCGTTAGCTCTGGGGACTTGGTCTGATTCTTCCCTCTTTATTTGCTAGCTATGTGGTCTTAAACAAGTTGATTAATCCTTTTGAGCCTCAATACCTTCATCTGTAAAATAGGGCTATTGCTTTCTTTGTCAGCACCCTGTTGGGGAGGATTATAAGAAGTCTCTTATGGATGGCATCTAGCCTATTTTCTGGCTCAAATACTCAATTAGATGTTGCTTCTCAACATTGGAAAGTTATCAAGATTATTTTCATGATGCCTGGCTTCATATTCATTTATTTATTTTTATTCACTGAATCTACCAAGCACTGTAACATTTTCTTGGCAGTTTTTTTATTTCTTAGGTCTTTGCAGTTTCCATTATAAAAATATGCTGTATATACTGTAGAACACCCAGATTAGAGCAAGGGCCTCACCCACACTACACATCATTATTGTTGGAAAATACTACGTGTATAGTTTTAGTTCAGAAGTCAGATTCACGGAATTCCCCCGAAAAAAGAATTCTGCGTGTTTTTGGATTTAAGGCTTCTATAACCTTCAAGGACCAGGAATCACCAGGGAAGAACCCCAGAGAGGTAAAGATCAAGTTGAAGAATGGTTAACCCCTTGATGCCAGAGGGACTGTGTCTCAAATTGAGAAATTTCCTACCCTATCCTATCAAGAAGGCATCGCTAGTGATTTATATTAATAACTATCCATCAAACTAGTTAGAAACTTAAATGAATTAAACATACGTTTTATTATTTTAAATAAAACCTTACATCTCCCACCCCCAACAGCTCCAAGCAGAAGTCCCTGAATACTATTTACCCCCTCATCTTTGTCCAGGTTGAAAATCAATGTATCTGGTTCACCTTGAATCTCGAGCTGCATATTTTTAGCAGCAGAAAAGCCTATGTAGCCAGCATCCCTGGGAAAAAGGCAGATAACCCCGCAGTGTCCTCCAGCCAAGGAGGAGGGCAGAGGGTTCAGAGGAGCAGAGTGCCTGCAGCTTGGATTCACCAGCCTCCATTGTTAACCAAGGAGCTTGCTGGGTGGTGCCAGGGACTAAAGGACCATGGATCAGGAGTTAGAATTTTCAGAAAAGGTCCCTAATCTCAGGCCACCAGTTCCTTTAACTATTGAGATTAGGGTGGGAAGAAGGTTTAGAGTAATTTAAAAAAAGCTCTCATGCATTATTATTGTTATGGATACCAAGCAGTATCTATTAAGGAATGGATGTAATAGGCAGTAGGAATTATAATAGTTAAAGCTCCAATATGCTTACTATGTGCTACTCACTGTTCTGTGTTTATCTTTGTTGACTCATTTTATTATCATAACATTTTATAGATGAGAGGAAAAAAAAAGGAACTGAGAGGTTGATGAACTACCAGGTGCTATGTCATTAATTATACTATGATTTCGAGGGAAGGGTTTTCTTAAAACCTTAATTTAGCAGATGAAAAAAATTGAAGGTGACTTCCCTGAGATTCCACAGCTTGCTTGAGAAAGAGCTATAGTCTCTGAGCCCACAGGGTAGAAATCTTTGCTAGATTAATCTGAAGACTTCCTGGAGGTGATGAGACTTGATCAAGCTTTGCGGTATAGAACAAACCATATTGAGGAGTGCATCTCGTTAAGATTCAGGAAGACCTCTTGTCCTTGTTAAATGGACATACTCCATGTAGTCATGGATGGACACAACCTTATCACTGGGAAGATAAGGTCTGAAGTGCATGATTTGGCTGCAGTGACCCAGACTGCACCTAAGTCTTTAGAAATCAGGGTCTAGTGGCAGCATTTCATGAGCAGGGTTTAGGATTGGTTCCACATTCTTATCCTAACTTGAAACAGAAGGAGGGCAGACAGAGTGACTTTGCCCCTAACTGAAATTATACTTAGGCTTCCCCAGGGAGACACCACGCCACACGCCCCCCACCTCAAGGAGGACTGCAGAAAGGAATTGTATAGGATAGAAAGAAAGAATTGAAGGTAGAAAGAGAAAGTAAAAGAGGAGGAGAAAACAGGCATAAGGGATTGAGAGTATGATCAAACAGGGAAGATTTCCAGAGAGAACAAGTAAAAGATTAAAATTAACTAATAGGATGGATGCATCAGTCAGGATGGACTAAGTTATGCTGTAGTAACAAATAACTCTAAAATTTCAGCAACTTAAATCAACAAGAGTTTATTTCTCATTTAAGCTGCATGTCTGTTGTGAGTCAGAAGGATTATTGTGATCATTGCAGTCACTCCAGAATTCAGGTAGTGGAACAGGCAGCCTCTCATCTGTTTCTGGTCACCACATCAAAGGGAAACTTAGTTCAGAAGGATCTCTAGCAATTAAATGCTCTGAACCCAATAGTAACACACATAATTTTTGCCTGTACTGTATTGGATGACCAAGTCACATGGCCCCACTCCCCCAGGAGGTACCAGAGCTATGCACTCAGGAATCAGAGAGTGCTGGTGTCTACCCCAAGGGGCCTGGGAATCGAAGGAGATTCCTCAGAGGTGCTCCTGCCAGTATATTGTTTGCAGAAGTGGTCAGTTCTCCAAACTCTCTCTGATGAAGATCCTGGTCCTGGTAGGAGTGTGACTACTCTTCCTGAGAGTTGAAAAGGAAACTGATAATAAAGCATAGGAAGGAACAATAAAGTCAGATAAGACCATGTTTAATGAGATAATATTCTACTTTTTCTTTCCATTTCTGCTTTTCTGTGCAAGTTTGAATTCTGGCTCCATCTTTTATGAACTCTGTGACTTGGAGGAAGTTCCCACTCTGTGACACAGATTCCTCACTTTATAAAAATGAGCATAACAACATTACAAATATTAGACTTTTGTGGATATTTATTGAGTTAATACAGGTAAAGGGCTTAGGACAGTTCCTGACACACACTAGTAAGTATTCCATGGTATTTAGCATCCTTCTTCTTAACAACTCGGTGAGGTAGGCTATGAGTCATGTTGAACGGGCTGGGAAGTGAGACCTGGGAGGCTAAGAATAATCAATATCATGTATGTGGTCACTAGTGGAGCCAAGGTTCACTCACATTTAGGGACTTTGATTCCAGAGACTGAAGTTTACATTTCACATCAAAATCATCATTCCAGTTGATCCCTTCAGTAGCCCTGTGGGCTAGAGTCAACAACATTTTGGCTATTACTGCCATCACTACAACTTCCAGGTATCACTCATAAAATACCTGTGTCTGCTTTACATAAATTATAGCTAAGCCTCCTAACAGTACCCTGAGGTTAAGTATTGTCACCTTTCTTTTTTTTAATTGAAGTATAGTTGATTTACAATATTGTGTTAGTTTCAAGCATATGGCAAAGTGATTCAATTATGTATTTTTTTCAGATTATAATCTGTTACAGGTTATTACAAGATACTGAATATAATTCCCTCAAAGAAGTTAAATAGTGCATTAGTCTGCCAGGGCTGCAATAACAAAGTAACACAGACTGCATGGTTTAAACAACATAAGTATGTCTTCTCACAGATCTGGAGGCTAGAAGTCCAAGATCAAGGTCTTGGCAGGGCTGGTTTCTTCTGAGCCCTCTCTCCTTGGCTTGTAGATGGCCATCTTCTCCCTGTGTCTTCACGTCATCTTCCCTCTGTGTGTCTGTGCCCTAATCTCCTCTTTTTATAAGGACACTAGTCATATTGGATTAAGGTCCAGCTATGCGATCTCATTTTACCTTACTTACTTCTTTAAAAGCCATGTCTCCAAATACAGTCACATACTGGGGTAAAAACTTCAAAATGTGGATTGGGGGGAACACAAATCAGCCTGCACCCAGATGGAGCCAGGATTTAAACATAGACTATTCTGATTCCAAGTCCACATGACGCTTCCACCTTCAAGCCATTAGTAAATCCCTCCTGTATGCTTAGCACAGTGCTTGGTGTTTTCCCTTCCTTTTTTTTAACATATTTCTCAGAGGAAATGTTGGCCCCTTTGGGTAGATGAGAAAATTAGGGACTCATGGTAGGGAGGAATTTCTTCCAGTTTGGTCACTGTTGGTCACCTTGGGGTGCATTCAGAGCTTCTTACTCTTGACTAAGAAGAAACTTTCTCCCTCCTTTAGCTTGCTCCTTTGGAAATGAGGCAGCCCTTTTCAAATAATGCCATATCCATTACATCACCAAATGTTAATATTTTTTTACAGTACCCACTATGTGCAAACATGAGGAAAGGCACTTAACACATAGAAAGCGAAGACACAATGCCAGATATTTTAGGAAATTGCAACCCAGAAGAAAAGGCAAGTAATAGGGAGTAAAATAAAAATGCCACTCGATGTTCAATGGGAAGTACTGTCAATAAATCATGTAAAACAACATCAGAGGAAGACAAAACAACTATAGACTGTGTATTCAGGAAAGACATTTTGCCAGGGCGTAAGGAATGTGCTGGGGGTAGGGGTGGCTAGAATGCCAGCAATGACAGAGACAGAGGTTCTGAAGAGGTGTTTGGGGGACAATTTCTGGTCATACTCTTGCTTATCTCTTAATGGTTCACCATTGTCTGCAAAGTAAATCCAAGTTTCGTAGGTTGCACTTTGCATCAACCATCTGATGCTTCAGCCCTATCATCCACCCCCCACACCCACTGTGTAATGATGGACTAAGAGCCAGTCCCTAAAGTGCCTTTCATTTCTGGCTCTTGTCCTTCACTTGTGGACAGGAACAGTGGCAGAAAGGAAGATGCAGGGGCCTCAGTCATGCAGGTCCAAATTCTGGCTCTGCTACTTACTAACTAGTGGGACATTTGGCAAGTTATTCAACCTCTCACTTTGTTGGCCCATAAAATAAGAACAGTAATAACTACCTGGCAAGGGATAGGGGAAGATGTAATGAAATGAAGTAAATAAAGTACCTAACTTACCACCTACTCTATTATATATACTCAGGAAATGGTAGTTATCGTTATAATAATGATGTCTTCCTCGTGCCAGCAACTTGCTTCTACTGCTTCTTAGCCTAAACAATTCCCACAGCACTTGTTCACGTTTACACCTGAGCGTTATATAACTGCATCCTGTTACTTACAGAGAGAAGCAATGCCATGTGGTGTTTAGGAGCTCAGTCCTGCAGTCAATCTGCTTACCATTTATTAACTGTGTGACCTTGGGCAAGTTATTTGGTCTCTCTGTGTCTCAGCTTTTTTACGTATAAGATGGAGAACAGAGCATTATCTCATTCACAGAGACAATTTGAAGATTAAATGAGTTTACACTATAGTACCTGGAATATAGTACCTACTCAGTAAATGGTGGTTCTTGTTACCTCCACTTCATAGAGGAAGAAAGAGGTTATGTAATCTGACCAACGTTGAATGACTAGTGGGACAACAAATTTCAGCATCAGAATTTTGTGTTAGATGACTGTGCTCTTAATCACCAGGCATTTGGCTTCCCGCATAAATAAGAAACACTTCCATCTCCAAGTCCTTCCTCACTGTCATTATCTGATACACATACTTGACAACTCTGCAGGCCAGGCAACAATCAGACTATCAGACTAGAGATAGGAAGATCTGCCTCCGACTTCCATTCCACTTATAAAGAAATCTGCCTGGATACCACCCACTTCCTCCCTCTACCCTCAACACAGATGCATTTTGCATATGGAAACAGAAGGATCACTGGTAAAGTACCATGTGCAGGGTCAAATGATCAAGACCAAAATCCGGCTCACATTGAGATGACTGCTGATTTTTTGAGTTCCTGCTGATTACCATATCCTGTTAGGCACTGGTGAGGGAGACTGGAAAATGTGTGTGTTCGATTATTTTAGGAATTGGATCATGGTTCTCTCTGGCACATGGTAGGTACTCACTAAATATTTGCTGAATGAATGAATTCACAATTAACACACCTATCTACTCGTCTCTCTCCCTCTCCCTCTCTCTCCCATCCATCCATCCATCCATCCATCCATCCATCCATCCATCCATCCATCCA
>NW_021703782.1:98162725-98196276 GCF_005190385.1 Monodon monoceros
CCATCCATCCATCCATCCATCCATCCATCCATCCATCCATCCATCCACCTAACTAACAAGGCCCCTGCCTCATCTTCATAACGCTCCCTCAAATGGGGGAGAAATTGATGAAAGCAACTACTTACAGTATGGTGTGTCAAGAGCTGTGATAGAAGGGGGTGCTGTAGGCATCAAGGAAAGTTCTCATGACTCGCAAAATTGTTCATTCTGTGCCACTCAAGGTGCCATCCTGCCCACACCCATATTTTCCATACTAGCACAAAAAAGTCACGGTTTCAGTGAAAGCTTATATAATGCTATAGTTATGCTATTAGCAAGCAGCAACAATCATGAAAAGAACTTTAATACAAATGGAACAAAGAACGGTAGAAATCAGGTTGCATTCTCCAATAAGAAAAAGCAATATATATAAATATATATTTGGGGCGGTGGGGAAAGGTGGTTCTACATGAAGAACATAATCTATATCACGCAAGCAAACACTGCCCTTTCTTAATACTCTGAATCATAGATTCACCAATATTTTTCTCTTGACCAAAAGGTCTTGTTACCTAAACAAGCTTGAACTATTTTTAAAAAATTTTCTTTGTTAATTTTGCTTTCTTAGTTCTTCTCATTTCTCACTCTATTTGCCTTAAGTTTTTTTTGTTATTTGTTTTGGTTTGGTTTCGTTAAAGACACGTCAACGTTTTTAATTAACTGTGTGTTAATTAAATACATATATATTTTTCATATCTATTTAATAAGTAGAAAGCATAAAGGCAAAAGAAGGCAAAATGGCTTCATCTATACATCTATGTGTCATATGTTCAAAATAACTTATTAGGGGTTCCTTGATGTTTTTCTTACTTTCACTTTCCACACCTTGATAGTCACCAAGGCCTGTTAATTTTATGCCCTAAATTTCTCCCAAACTCACCTCCCTTTGACAACCCTTAGTCGCTTCAGTATTTCCAGTCCTCACGGGTGCCTGAACCATTGCAATGGCATCTCAAGTATCTGATCTCCATTTGCTGTCCAGCAATGCCATGCATCCCCTACAATGTTGCCAGAGGGGCGATTCTAACACCCAGATCTGATCATGCTCTCTACTAATTCAGTGGTTCTCCATCTGTTACAGGTTTAAGTCTGAGCTCCTTAGTATGATGTGATGGACTGACCTAGCAAGATCTGACTTCTGCTTATGGCTCCAACTTCACCTCCCACCCAGACCAACTAATAGGTAGGGATCTAACAACTCTCCATATTTAATTTTTGTCCATTGTCTGCAAAATGGCTTAAAACTCCTCCTCCTTTTAATTTACTGTTTCCCTTGTCTGCTGTTTAGAGTCTTCACGATTTTTGTATGCCTCTTGTTTTTTTTCTTAACTGCCAAAACTCAAAGATAACTTTTATCCTTGCAAAGAGCCTTTATGACTCCCTTTTTACTACTAGGGCACCTTATGGGTACTGTTATCTTTATATATTGATAGATTGTATTGAAATATTTTAACTTCCTTTTTTTCTTGTAAAGTAATATATACACCTTGTAAACCTTTAGAAAACATCTGAATAAGCAGAATGGAAAAAAATTTAAAATTATCCATAATTTTGGCACTCCAATGCAGCTATCATTGACACTTTGGCAGACTCTACCTATAGTCTTTTCTCTAAACGTATATAAGTGTTTATTTTGCAAAAATATATTCATGCTCTCCATATTGTTTTGAAATTGGCTTTTTGAAATGGAAGAGTATATTGCAAAAATTATCTCCTGCCTTTAAAATTATTTCCTAATATCATTGCCTATGCTGAAACGTATTTCCTTGGACGAATGAGATAATTTCCTATTATTTGAACTACAGTATGTCCCAAAGTTTCACATTACAAACAAGAAGGCAATTACTCTCTTTATAACTAAATCTTTGAGTATGATCACCATTACTTCTGTTTGATAAATTTCAACGGGAGGAATTTGTGGGTCAATGAGGACACTCAAGTTTAAGCCTTTTGATACGCATTTCCAAATGGCTTTCCAAAAAGGTCCTATTTATTTGCACTCCCAAAAAACTTACAGGGGTTTGCACTCCCTATAAATATATAGGATATTTGATATGCAATTAAATAAGCAAAAAGTATCTTGTTGATTTAGCATAATCCTTTCTGGTGTATATTTTCCTTTATATATTAAACTTATATATATATATATGTATATTAATTTTATTAATTGGGCTCTCGATTCACTTTCCAGTTCAGTATTTATCTTTTTTTTCTCATTGGTTCATAAAAGGTTTTTTATATTGCCCTTTGTCTGTCATGTATGCCTCATAAAAATTTCATTTCTTTTTGCTGTCTGCCTTTGAATCGGAAAATGATTTATGATACAATGCCAATTGGTTTGAAATGCTACCAGTATTATATATTGATTCATATATACACTCAGATCAGTTTAAGAACATTTAAAAATAATTCGTCAGCCTGCTCCTCTACCACTACTGTATTTTTAAATTATTTTGGTTCATATCAATATTACTCTTTCTTTTTGTTTTTTTGTTTTGTTTTGTTTGTTGGCTGCATTGGGTGTTCGTTGCTGTGCACCAGCGTTCTCTAGTTGTGGTGAGCAGGGGCTGCTCTTGGTTGTGGTGCACGGGCTTCTCATTGCGGCGTGCGGGCTTCAGTAGTTGTGATGCACGGGCTTAGTTGCTCCGCAGCATGTGGGATCTTCCTGGACCAGGGAACAAACCTGTGTCCCCTGCATTGGCAGGTGGATTCTTAATCAATGTGCCACCAGGGAAGTCCCTCAATATTATTCTTATTGTTATTATTAAAATTAAAAGTATATTATTGTAAAGTGGTGCTGGGAAAACTGGACAGCTACATGTAAAAGAATGCAATTAGAACACTTCCTAACACCATACACAAAAACAAACTCAAAATGGATTAAAGACCTAAATGTAAGGCCAGATACTATAAAACTCTTAGAGGAAAACATAGGCAGAACACTCTATGACATAAATCACAGGAAGATCCTTTTTGACCCACCTCCCAGAGAACTGGAAATAAAAACAAAAATAAACAAATGGGACCTAATGAAACTTCAAAGCTTTTGCACAGCAAAGGAAACCATAAACAAGACCAAAAGACAACCCTCAGAATGGGAGAAAATATTTGCAAATGAAGCAACTGACAAAGGATTAATCTCCAAAATTTACAAGCAGTTCATGTAGCTCAATATCAAACAAACAAACAAACCAATCCAAAAATGGGCAGAAGACCTAAATTGACATTTCTCCAAAGAAGATATACAGATTGCCAACAAACACATGAAAGGATGCTCAACATCACTAATCATTCGAGAATTGCAAATCAAAACTACAGTGAGGTATCACCTCTCACCAGTCAGAATGGCCATCATCAAAAAATCTACAAACAATAAATGCTGGAGGGCTTCCCTGGTGGCACAGTGGTTAAGAGTCCACCTGCCGATGCAGGGGACACGGGTTCGTGCCCCGGTCCGGGAAGATTCCACATGCCGCGGAGTGGCTGGGCCCTTGAGCCATGGCCGCTGAGCCTGTGCGTCCGGAGCCTGTGCTCTGCAATGGGAGAGGCCACAGCAGTGAGAGGCCTGCGTACTGCAAAAAAAAAAAAAAAAAAAATTGCTGGAGAGGGTGTGGAGAAAAGGGAACCCTCTTGCACTGTTGGTAGGAATGTAAATTGGAATATTTACATTCCAGTTGGAATGGAATATTACTCAGCCATAAAAAGAAACGAAATTGAGCTATTTGTAATGAGGTGGATGGACCTAGAGTCTGTCATACAGAGTGAAGTAAGTCAGAAAGAGAAAGACAAATACCATATGCTAACACATATATATGGAATTTAAGAATAAAAAAAAAAATGTCATGAAGAACCTAGGGGTAAGACAGGAATAAAGACACAGACCTACTAGAGAATGGACTTGAGGATGTGGGGAGGGGGAAGGGTAAGCTGTGACAAAGCGAGAAAGTGGCACGGACATATATACACTACCAAATGTAAAATAGATAGCTAGTGGGAAGCAGCCACATAGCACAGGGAGATCAGCTCTGTGCTTTGTGACCGCCTAGAGGGGTGGGATAGGGAGGGTGAGAGGGAGATGCAAGAGAGAGGAGATATGGGGATATATGTATATGTATAGCTGATTCACTTTGTTATAAAGCAGAAACTAACACACTATTGTAAAGCAATTATACTCCAATAAAGATGATTAAAAAAAGAATACAATTAAACAAAAAACTATTATTATTGTAATAGACATCACTTACTGATCATGACCAACATAATATTTCAACATAAAATGCTTCAGAAAATATATCTGATTTATTCTTTCAAACAACTTTGTGAAATAGGTACAATTATTATATATTTTTCAGTTAAGAAAACTGAGACATGTATTATTTACTGTCTAGTAGAACTGAGATTAAAACTCAAGTTGGCCTAACACCAATCCTACAAACTCAAATCTGTACAAATAATTTCTCTTTATTAATCTTCAAAATATATTTTGTGTCTATTCTCAGATGGTTTACTCTTGGAGATAAACTTTAAAATAACTATTAACTTTATAAAACCAGCCTTTGAATTTTTTAATAAACTTCTGATTGTGTTGTACTACACATAGGTACATAAACCATAAGTGAACCTGTGTGTAACCTATACACAGACCAAGAAATTTTCCCTCTTCCACTCATCACTATTCCCCAGTTAAACACTATCCTGACTTCTACACCATAAATTAGTTTTACTTGGTTTTGAGTCTTAAAGAAACACATTCATTTACATTTATGTTATTGATTGTCTTTTCATGTGCTTTTTGGCTATTTGTATATCTTCTATTATGAAATGTCCATTTGTTACTTTGTTTTTAAATTCTTTATTTGTCTTATTATTGAAATAAAGAGCATTTTATATATTCTTGACATTCGTCCTTTCTCAGAATACATATATATATGTGTGTGTGTGTGTGTGTGTGTGTGTGTGTGTGCATTTTTCCTGTGCTTCCTATTTTTCAACCCTTTTTTCTGAAAAGAAGAACATATGATTAATCCACTTTTCCCATTATGGTAAATACTTAGTGTACAATCGTAATCTTTTAAATGTTTCTTCTCAAACTTTTATTTTTTAGCTTTTGTGTTTAGGTATATATGATCCATTTCAATTACATAATTTTGTGACCATTATGGTCAAGGTTTATGTTTTCTAGAGATACACAGTTGTTCAGAGCATCATTTATTGAAAATACTGTCTCCAGTAAATTACTTTGAAAACTTTCTCTAAATTCAATTGAACATATATAAGTGTGGGTCTATTTCTTAACCCTTTCTCCTATTGTCTGATCTATAAATCTATTCTTTTGCTAAAAGCACACTGCCTTAATTATTTGAAGCTACATAGTAAGGCTTGAAATCAGGTGAAGGATACGTTTGTAACTTTTTCTTTGCTTTCAAAATTGTTGTAACTACTCTAGGTCTTTCGGATTGCCACATACATTTAGAATTAATTTGCCAATTTCTATTTAAAAATGACTGCTGAGATTTTGATTGGGATTGCAATGAACCTATAGATCAATATGAGAAGAATAATGAATCCTATTGTTCGTGAATATGGTATATGTCTCTATTTATTTAGGTTTCATTCAGCTTCTCTCAGTAGTACAGAAACCTTAAGTATCTAGTTTACTAAACTTTTATATCTGAATAAAACCAAAAGACTTCTCAAAAAGTAGCTCCTTTTTTTTTTTTTTTTTTTTGTAGTACACAGGCCTCTCACTGTTGTGGCCTCTGCCGTTGCAGAGCACAGGCTCCGGACGCGCAGGCTCAGCGGCCATGGCTCACGGGCCCAGCCGCTCCGCGGCATGTGGGATCTTCCCGGACCGGGGCACGAACCCGTGTCCCCTGCATCGGCAGGGGGACTCTCAACCACTGCCCCACCAGGGAAGCCCAAAAAGTAGCTCATTTTAATTCTATTTCTGATACCTCTAAATATGAGTCAGTAATAGGTTTCTTCCTTTTGTATGTTTTCTTTCGCTTCCCTCTCTTAGCATACCAGGCAACTTTTAGTTGAATGCTACCATGTCCTTTTCTTTCAGACTTTCACCATATCCTTTGGTAGAACGTAGACTAGTGGTAAAGCACTTTAATATGACCAGAAACTGGACTGATAGAAAGTAGAGTTGCAGTTCTTATAAAGTTTCATCTCCCTGGTTTGCATACTCCTTGACTACAGCTCTTCCAAGGATTCCCAGCTGAGATCCCTGGGTGTTTATTAGGTCCTCTCCCTGTTGTGGTTTCTGATCACCAATTTTTGTCTGGTCAGCTCTGAGAGACTTGGAACACTCTGTTCTACACTTAAAAAGGCTGCCGCCTTGCTGGCTATTCTCCTGACCTCTACAGTTCAAGAATTCAGCACATATTTCAAGAAGAAACCAACAATAGTGCTCACTTCTGTGAACTCTCCTTTTTATGAGAATCTTGGCTTCCTAGGTCTTGGTTACCTTGACAGTCATAAAATATTTTTTTCTCCTCAGATTTGTGAGTTCACCAAAAATTCTGCTATTTTCTTTACCACTTAGCAATGGCCATCTGCCTCCTTCTTCCAGTAATAATAATAGGCAAGTGCCCTGAGGAATAATGTGGGTAGATGCTGTGTGGTACCTAAACTTTCTATGATTCTCTTCACTGTGGATTCCTGGAATCTCAAGACACATTTCTCTCAATAGTTATGTCTTTTAAACAATTATTGAAAACTTTTTTGTCTTTTTTTTTTTCTCTTTGTTCTCAGTGGGAGACTGGTCTTACACAAGCTACTACATCATGGCCTGAGAATTGTCCTTTTTGTATGTGATTTATCTTTCAGGACATTTGCCCATTTCATTTATATCATCAAATTTATTGGCTTTAAGTAGTTCATATTATTCACTGATTTTTTTTTGTAGCATCTAAATGATGCCCTTCTTTCATTCCTGATATTGGTAGTTAGAATGTTCTCTCTTTTTTTCTTGATCAGTCAAGATAGAAGTTTGTCAGTTTTAGTAGTCTTTCCAAAAAACCAACTTTTGATTTCAGTGATTTCCTATATTTTGTTCATTTAAAAAATATTACCACTCTTTATTATTCTGTATTTTTACTTTCCTTGGGTTTACTTTGCCTCTCTTCCTCTAGTTTCCTAACGCAGAAGATTAGAAAATATTTTTAGACCTTTTTCTCTCATCTAATAAATAATTTAAAACTATAGATTTCCCATATAAGCACTGATATCTCATATGTCATATCTTCACAACTTTTGATATTTTCATGTGTATCTGAATTCAAAATATTTTCAAATTTTCTGTGTAATTTCCTCTGTCATCCATTGTTTTTTAGAAGTGTGTTATTTAAATTTCAAGTGTTTGGAGAGCTTTCAGATTTTTCTCTGTTATTGATCTCAAGTTTTATTATGATCAAAAAACATGCTTTGTATAAATTGATTTATTTTAAACTTATTGAGACCTTTTATGGTCTAGAAAATGATCTGTCTTGGTGAATGTTCCATGTGTGCTTGAATAGATTGTAATCTCTTGTTTTGGGACTGAATACTCTAGAAACATCAAGTAAGTTCAACAGATTAGTAATTTTCAGTTTTTCTATATCCTGGGCAAATTTCTTTCTGATTGTTCTATCAGTTAATGAGAGACAGGTATTGAAATCTCAAGTATATTTTTTGTCTATTTCTCCTTTCAATTCTGTCAGTTTTTGCTTTGTAAATTTTGTGCTTTGCTTTGTTGTTAAACATATGTAAATGATGATTTTATATTTTCCTATTATAGTCACCCTTTTATTATTATGAAATTTCCCTCTTTTCTCTAGAAATACACTTGTTTTAATGTCTGTTTTGTCTGATATTAATACAACCACTATAGGTTTCTTATACTTACTGTATGCATGATTCCTGTTTCCAGAGACTTAATTTCCACCTATTTGTTTCTTTGCATTTAAAGTATGTCTCCTGTAGGCAGCGTATAGTTGAATCTCACTTTTTATTGAGTTTCAGAATCTCTGCCTTTTGGTTGGAGTATTTAATTCATTTACATTTAAGATAATTATTAAATAGTTAGATTTAGATCTAACAATCTAATTGTTTTCCAATTTCCCATTTTTTTTGTTTTATTATTTATTTATTATTTGTATTGTTTTATTCCTTTTGTGTTAAGCAAATTTTTTTAGTATGTCATTTGAATTCCACAACTGAATTTTTGGCTACATTTTCTTGCATTGTTTTTTTTGTTTGATCTGGGAATTACAATATGCATATTTAAATTATTACCTTCTATTTAAAATCAATCCTGAATTTCTTCTAGTTAAAACAAAAATAGATGATTCTGGCTGCAGTAAATTTCCAATTACTCCACTTCCATCCTTTGTAATATTTTGCCATATATATTATCTTATACATAGATAAATAGATCACTTGATACATAGATAGAGATAGGTACTATAGATATAGATAGGTACTATGTATCCATAGATATCTACATAAGTATATCTGTCTATACCTATATCTGTATATTACACAGATATGTTATACACAACAACACTTGTTGCATAATTTTTGCTTTAAATAGCCATATATCTTTAAAGGAATCAAGCACGATGACTGTGGAGATGCACTGACTGGATCTCCTTTAGCGTACATGCTGAGGGTAGCGTAGTTAACTGACACTTCCAGGTGCTGTTCCCATAAACAATGAGGTCATGCTTCCCCCAGACTGCTCATAGCCAATGACTGAGCAAGCTGGAGATACTACATTCCTGCTCAATGTGGGATTACTCTGACAGGCCCTCTGGCTGAGATTTTCTTAGAAATGTCCTGTGGGCTGAAGACTTTCCTACCCAATCCATCTTTTGTTCTCTCTGTTCACCAACGTTGGACCTGCACTTTAGTCTGAATGCTCTCTGCCTGCTCACATTCTCTCCCCAATAATTCTTCACATACATTTCCTTAAAATAATCTATCACATTTAAACCCAACTAAGTGTCTCATTCTTGGATGACTTAAACTGACTTAAGAAAAATTATATACACACAGTTGACCCTTTAACAACATGGGTTTGAACTGAGTGGGTCAATTTGTATGTGGAATTTTCTTTTGTGTGTGTGGTATGCGGGCCTCTCGCTGTTGTGGCCTCTCCCGTTGCGGAGCACAGGCTCCGGACGCGCAGCCTCAGTGGCCATGGCTCATGGGCCCAGCCGCTCCGCGGCATGTGGGATCTTCCCGGATCACGTCACGAACCCGTGTCCCCTGCATTGGCAGGTGGACTCTCAACCCCTGCGCCACCAGGGAAGCCCTGTATGTGGAATTTTTATTAAAATATTTTAAAATAAATATGTACAGTACTATACGGTCCATGTCTGAATCCAGGGTTGGTTGAATCTGTGTCTGTGGAACAACAGATACAGAGGGCCAACCGTAGGACTTGCGTATCTGCAGATTTTGGTATATATGGGGGTTCCTGGAACAAATACCTTGCTGATACCAAGGGACCGGATGACTGTGTATATGATTTACAGTGTTCTTTATCCCTTCCTGTATATACAAGTCACTATCTGATTTTACTTCTTTTCAGCCTAAAAGATTTCCTTTAGCATTTCTTTAAATTGTGTCTAGTAGCAATGGATTCTGTCAGTTTTGTTTCTCTGAAAATGTCTTTATGACACCGTTAGTTTTTTCTTTTTTAATTCTTTCAGTACTTTAAATATCTAAATCCAATATCTGGCTTTCATTCAGATGTTAATTATATTATTGTGCTCCTCCTTGTAGTGTGTTGTTTCTATGTTGATGCTTTTAATTTGTTTGTATTATTTTTGGCTCTCAGCAGGTTTACAAGCTTATGTGTTTTTTTTGTTTGTTTTTGTTTTTTAAATTTTGTACAGTTTTATTGAGATTTTTTTGGTTTTCATCCATATCCTCCTTGGGGGGTTGTTGAGCTTCTTGAATCTGTAAATCAACAAATTTACGGGAAATTTGACAATTATATCTTTAAATATTTTTTGCTCCATTCTATCTTCTCATTCTGGGAGTCCAATTGTTGGACTACTTGACCTTGACCATGGGTCTCTGTGGCCCTTTATGTATTTTTTCAACATCTCTCCTTTCTGTTATTTGAGTAGAAAATTTCTAGAAATCTTTCTTCAAATTCACCAATTATTTCTTCTGCCATCTCAAATCTATTGTTGAACCCATCTAGTAATTTTTTTTATCTCAGTTGTTACACTTTTCAAATCTAGAATTTTAAAAATTCCTTCTCAAAGCTTCTGTTTCTCTGTTAACATTTCATTTCTATTCACTCGTGAATACCATCTTTTAATTTTTCAAATTTATTTTCCTTTAAATCTTTGGAAACATTTGTGTTAGCTGCTTTGATATCTTTGCCTACTAAATCCAATAGCTAGACATGCTCAGAGTCAGTTTCTATTGACTGGGTTTTCCTAGTTTGTTTACTTGCATAAAGGTCATACTTTCTTGTTCTTTGTATGTTTGGTAATTTGGGGTTAAAAACTGAACATTGCAGATAATATGTTATAGGCTTCTGGAATCTGTTGTGTCCGTTCTAATAGGCAGTTAACTTGGCTGTACTCACACTGAATTCCCTCTCGCTGTGGTGTACAGCAGCTGATATATCTTTGTTCAGTTTTTTGGCTTCAAGCTGTTGCTTTTTGAGACGTGTGTTCTGGATATCTCCCATATCTACATAATTTAGTGGTCAGCCAAAGTTTGGTGCAGACTTTATACTTAGATTTTATTTGAGGGTCACTCTCTGTGATTCCCATGGATTAAGCTTTCTTTCTTAATCTTCTGGTTCTTTTAATAGCTCTCATGCCTGCCCTCTAATACCTTGAGAGGCTTCCACTTCTCTGCCATCAGAGATCTGTGTTGGGTGGGCAGCTCTCTTAGGTAAGAAAGTCCCAACATCACAGTTCTTTTTGGTGCAGTAGCAGTCTTTGAAATATAACCTCTTCTCCAGTTTTGACCTGCCTGCTCTTCGTTATTTTGCAGTGTCTTCAAATGTTTTTAAAATAATTTTATCCAGTTTTTATCATTGCTATCTGTGTAAGAAATCACCTGTTCTCATCATGTGGCCATTACCAGAAGTCATGGTCCTGATTTAATAGTATTTTCCTCATGCTAGTTTCCATTTATGTGTAGGTAAAATTATATGCTATATTTGTCACATTTTGGAATATAGTGTTCACTACAAATTAGACAAATTAAAAAGCATACTTCTTTTTATGTGCTTAAGAACTATTAAAGTTTCTTAGAAGCTGTGTTTCTTTAAGATTTAAAAATCTCTCTGTGACCTGGCTATTGTAAATAGTGCTGCAATGAATATTGGGGTACATGTGTCTTTTTGAATTATGGTTTTCTCAGGGTATATGCCCAGTAGTGGGATTGCTGGATCATATGGTAGTTCTATTTTTCGTTTTTTAAGGAACCTCCATACTGTTCTCCACAGTGGCTGTATCAATGTACATTCCCACCAACAGTGCAAGAGGGTTCCCTTTTGTGTTTGGAGGTTGTACCTCACTTCATAGCCTCCAGGTTTTACTCTTTCCTCCTCAACAGAGTTTGTGAGCTTACAGTTACTTTTAAAAATACATTCCTTTTTTCTATTTAAAAAAATCTTTCCATTAAACACTCTGGGCTCTGTATTGTTTCTGTTTATTACATAATACTTGGGTGATTTTCACGTCACATTCACGATCACTGTGTATTTTAGACTTTAAACATATGCTTATATCAATCTTGATAATTTATATTTATTTAGAAAGTAATTTTCTACATATTTTAAAGTTTATTGGCAAAAGTGTACATCATATTCTTTCATCTGTTTAAAAGACTCCTCTCAGGAAATGAAACTCTCATGCACTGTTGAATGAAGGTAAATGGGTGCAGCCACTATGGGAAGCAGTATGGAGGTTCCTCAGAAAACTAAAAATAGAACTACCATATGAACCAGCAATTCCACCCTTGGGTATATTTCCAAAGTAAACAAAATCACTAATTTGAAAAGATACATGCACCCCAATGTTCATGGCAGCATTATTTACAATTGCCAAGATATGGAAGCAACCCAAGTGCCCATGGACAGATGAATGAAGAAGACATTATATATACACACACACACACACACACACACACACACATACATTACTTAGCCATAAAAAAAGAATGAAATTTTGCCATTTGCAACAATATGGATGGAATTGGAGGTTATTATTCTTAGTGAAATAAGTCAGACAGAGAAAGAAAAATACTGCATGTTTTCACTTTTATGTGGAATCTGAAAAATAAAACAAATGAATGAATATAACGAAATAGAAACAGACTCACAGATAGAGAGCAAACAATTGGTTACCAGTGGGAAGAAGGAAGAGGAGAGGGGCAAAATATGGGTATGGGATTAAGAGGTACAAACTATTGATACTATGTATAAAATAGATAAGCTGCAAGGATATACTGTACAGCAGATATACTGTACAGCAAGGATATACTGTAAAATACAAATCACTATGTTGTACACCTGAAACTAATATATTGTAAATCAACTATACATCAGTAAAAAATTAATTAATTAAAATAAATAAATTAAAAAATAAATGACTCCTCTCTGTCCATAGTCGTAAGTTCTTTTTCTTTTCTAATGTGGCTTATTTGGGTTTTCCTTAGTTTTCTATTACACTCACTTAAGTTGGCTATTTATGTATCAACCCTGCTCTTTAGGCTCTGACCACCTTGAAGTCAAGAATCCTGCTTTGCTCACCTTTGTGTTTAAAACACCTAGAACACCTTGTAGGTCTTTTCTGATTGTGTACTTAAACGAACTGCAAAGACTCTGCGTTATCTATGAAGAAACTACCGATTAAACCGATCTAAGAATTTCATTTTCACCAATGGTGAAGCTAAGAGGAAAGTGGACTTGCCCAAGGTTACATAGCAAGTTTGTGGTAGAGCAGAAATTTCTTCTTCCCAACAAACCATGCTGTCTTGCTAAAATGGATTAAACGGAAGACAGCTTCAATTACCACCTCTTCCACACACATATATTCAAGTAAATTATGTACTTATTCCAAAGCAATTTAAGCTCTAAAATTGTGAAAGCCTTTCCATTAATATTCTGCTTCGTAAAATCATTTTTGGTTATTAATGACACCTAAATTCAGGGCTTCTTGTTCTTGGTGTTGTGTCATCCCAGGAACATGTCAGTGTGTGATGGATGTTGCTAATTTAGTGATTCTTTGCAACTTTGTAGAGAATCACCCTGCCAGTTTTTGGCAAGAAGATTTGGTTTATTAAACTTGGAATGCACCGTCCAGCATAAATAATGTCTAGGTCTGTCGCACTTTAGGAATGTGTTCCAACTGAGGAAAATAAATAAGCTTTCTCTTTTCTCTCAGCTATATCTATTCATTTTGACGTCAATATTCTATGACGATAAACATAGAATATTGAAGGAAGGATTAAGCTGGCAGCCAGGAGACCTGGGTTCTTTTTTTTTTTTTTTTTTTTTTGCGGTTCGCAGTCCTCTCACTGCTGTGGCCTCTCCCGTTGCGGAGCACAGGCTCAGCGGCCATGGCTTATGGGCCCAGCCGCTCCGCTGCATGTGGGATCTTCCCGAACCGGGGCACGAACCTGTGTCCCCTGCATTGGCAGGCAGACTCTCAACCACTGCACCACCAGGGAAGCCCGAGACCTGGGTTCTTAACCAAACTCTACCATTAACTTTCTGATGACTTATTTCCTTTCTAGGGATCACAGATCCCTTATCTTTAAATTGAAGCACTTAAATGTGTACACAGAGTCTGAGCATACCTCAGAGATGTCTTAGAGAGCTCTATTTAATGCATAAGGACAGAAAAGCTTTCAGAAGCCAAATCTTTGTCTAACCCCTGAATATAAAAAGGAAGCCCAGTTTTTTTAGAGAAGCATTTCCTTTATTTTCTGCCATTAATCAGGAATTCAAAAAATTGCACCCTTATTGCGATGGAAGCCAGCCTCCAAAACTTTCACAAGGGAGATACAGAAACTATGTTCTAAATAGTCAAAAGACTGAGAAATCACTTTCAGCACTTTTGTTTTAAAGTTGTGGGTTAAAGGAAGCAGAAGACAAAGACTTTATAGGGGAGGTGGCTTTAGAGATGTTCCTTGAGGAATGAATAAGATTTTCACATTCATTCATTAATCCTTTTATTCCTCTAGTACTCTGTTTATTCAGTGTGTAATTCTTGGGATCCTACTGTGGACCAGACACTGTGCTAGTCATTGAGGAGACAATGGTGAGCATTAGGGGGGTTATTGTCTAGGGAGGAGGTAGACATTAACCCGATGATAATCGCATGAATGTATCATTACAACTTACTGTAGCTATTATGCAATAAGAAAGTACAGTGTGACTTGATATAATTCAGTGAGGGTAGTGAAGGATGTCCAGAAAAGGCCTGCTTCTTGGATGCAGTGACCCTTGGGCTGATATCTGCATTATAACTGGGTTAAGTGGAGGTGTGGGAGGGGTAGAGGAAAGGTTCTGAAGAGGGAGGGAGACTGGTGTCCTTATAGAATGGAAACGAGGTCGGTGAGGCTGGTGCTGAGAGTCAGGAGGGGACGTAGGGAAAGGATATTCTGGGCTAAGAGCAGATATGGAAAAACGCACAGCCT
Source organism: Monodon monoceros (assembly GCF_005190385.1). Taxonomy (NCBI): domain Eukaryota; kingdom Metazoa; phylum Chordata; class Mammalia; order Artiodactyla; family Monodontidae; genus Monodon; species Monodon monoceros. The sequence continues at coordinate 98,177,432 of NW_021703782.1, forward strand.
GTCCTGAGAATTATAGGTAATTGCATTTGGTACGAGCTTTCCATACCTGAGGAAAGGAAGTGGAAGTTTTTGAGGGAAAAGTAGGTTGTGTTTGTACTATAGAGAGGTTTAGTTGACAGGTTAAATAATCCCTGCTTAGGTACAATGTGTTAAAGAAAGTCAGAAAAGTTATTGTCCTTGGAGCACGCTTTTACAAATGTATATTTTTTGCTAGGTGAGGAGATTTTTTAAAAAAAAGGAAAGAGGGCTTCCCTGGTGGCACAGTGGTTGAGAGTCCGCCTGCCGATGCAGGGGACGTGGGTTTGTGTCCCGGTCCGGGAGGATCCCACATGCCGTGGGGCGGCTGGGCCCGTGGGCCATGGCCGCTGGGCCTGCGCATCCAGAGCCTGTGCTCCGCAGTGGGAGAGGCCACAAGAGTGAGAGGACCGCGTACTGAAAAAAAAAAAAAAAAATAGGAAAGAGGGCTTCCCTGGTGGCGCAGTGGTTGAGCGTCCGCCTGCCGATGCAGGGGACGCGGGTTCGTGTCCCGGTCTGAAAAGATCCCACGTGCCGTGGAGCGGCTGGGTCCGTGAGCCATGGCCGCTGGGCCTGCGCATCCGGAGCCTGTGCTCCGCAGCGGGAGAGGCCACAGCAGTGAGAGGCCCGCGTACCGCCAAAAAAAAAAAATAGGAAAGAAAAACAACTCACTCTAAGAAAGGGGGTCTGTGAGGGACACCATGTGTGTAGACAACGGGATGAGTGCCTGCACTGATATTACCACACATCTTGCGGACCCTTTTATGTGGCTAGTTGCAAAAATGTGTGAGGAATGGAAGTCGAGCCTCTCCCTTTTCATCACCGATGCCGTTTGTTGTTGCTTTCTGCCTTTTTTCTTCCTTGAGGTGTCACCCAAACTGTACATAATGACACGGGGAAAAATAAAAGCATCTCTTTTTCATAGTTGGGTTATAGTAACAGATGGTCATGTTCACTCTGCAAAGACAAATAGCTCAAGTGATAATCACAACAGGGTTGAGAGGTGAAGGAGGAAGATTTTTGCCAGGATCCCCATTCACAGCTGACTCTGGAAAGAGAACAATGTGCTTTGACAGCTTTTTAGCCCCTGCAAAGAAGAAACACATAAATACCTGCACTGGAAGAAATAGAGGGCTGAGAAGCGGGCTAGGATACAGGAGTCATCGCACCGTGGGGGGCAACACCCACTCACACCCCCTCAGCTTCTACACCAAACTCACCAAGTCCTGTCAAGTTTGTTTCTTAAATTGCTGTCTGTTTCTCCCATCTTCTACCAATTTATTCAGGTCTCTATTATCTCTTGTCTGTGCTATTTCTTTTTTTTCTTTTAATTTTGAATCTCTCTATTGTTTATTATCTTTTTTAAAAAAAATGTATTTATCTATACAGCAGGCTCTTATTAGTTATCTATTTTATACATATTAGTGTATATATGTCAATCCCATTCTCCCAATTCATCCCACCCCCACCCCCTTCGCTTTCCCCCCTTGGTGTCCATACGTTTGTTCTCTACATCTGTGTCTCTATTTCTGCCTTGCAAACCAGTTCATCTGTACCATTTTTCTAGATTCCACATACATGTGTTGATATATGGTACTTGATTTTCTCTTTCTGGCTTACTTCACTCTGTATGACAGTCTCTAGGTCCATCCACATCTCTGCAAATGACCCAATTTCATTCCTTTTTATGGCTGAGTAATATTCCATTGTATATATGTGCCACATCTTCTTTATCCATTCATCTGTCGATGGACACTTAGGTTGCTTCCATGACCTGGCTATTGTAAATAGTGCTGCAATGAGCACTGGGGTGCATGTGTTTTTTGAATTATGGTTTTCCCTGGGTATATGCCCAGTAGTGGGATTGCTGGATCATATGGTAGTTCTATTTTTAGTTTTTTAAGGAACATCCACACTGTTCTCCATAGTGGCTGTATCAATTTACATTCCCACCAACAGTGCAAGAGGGTTCCCTTTTCTCCACACCCTCTCCAGCATTTGTTGTTTGTAGATTTTCTGATGATGCCCATTCTAACTGGTGTGAGGTGATACCTCACTGTAGTTTTGATTTGCGTTTCTCTAATAATTAGTGGTGTTGAGCAGCTTTTCATGTGCTTCCTGGCCATCTGTATGTCTTCTTTGGAGAAATGTCTGTTTGGGTCTTCTGACCATTTTTTGATTGGGTTGTTTGTTTTTTTAATATTGAGCTGCATGAGCTGTTTATATACTTTGGAGTTTGAGAAGGATGAGTGTTAGCTCTTCTCTAGATGTTTGATAGAATTCACCTGTGAAGCCATCTGGTCCTGGACTTCTGTTTGTTGGAAGATTTTTAATCACAGTGTCAATTTCATTACTTGTGATTGGTCTGTTCATATTTTCTATTTCTTCCTGGTTCAGTCTTGGAAGACTATACCTTTCTAAGAATTTGTCCATTTCTTCCAGGTTGTCCATTTTATTGGCATAGTGTTGCTTGTAGTAGTCTCTTATGATGCTTTGTATTTCTTCAGTGTCCATTGTAACTTCTCCTTTTTCATTTCTAATTTTATTGATTTTAGTCCTTTCCCTGTTTTTCTTGATGAGTCTGGCTAAAGGTTTATCAGTTTTGCTTATCTTTTCAAAGAACCAGCTTTTATTTTAATTGATCTTTGCTATTGTTTTCTTTGTTACTATTTCATTTGTTCATGCTCTGATTTTTATGATTTCTTTCCTTCTACTAACTTTGGGTTTTGTTTGTTCTTTTTCTCCAGTTCCTTTAGGTGTAAGTTTAGATTGCTTATTTGAGATTTTTCTTGTTTCTGAGGTAGGATTATATTGCTATAAACTTCCCTCTTAGAACTGCTTTTGCTGCATCCCATAGGTTTTGGATCGTCGTGTTTTCATTGTCATTTCTCTCTAGGTATTTTTTGATTTCCTCTTTGCTTTCTTCAGTGATCTCTTGGATATTTAGTAACATATTGTTTAGCCTCCATGTGTTTGTGCTTTTTACATTTTTTTCCCTGTAATTGATTTCTAATCTCATAGTGTTATGGTCAGAAAAGATGCTTGATATGATTTCAGTTTTCTTAAATTTACCAAGGATTGATTTATGACCCAAGGTGTGATCTATCCTGGAGAACGTTCCGTGTGCACTTGAGAAGAAAGTGTAATCTGCTTTTTCCAGATGGAATGTCCTATAAATATCAATTAAATCTATCTGGTCTATTGTGTCATTTAAAGCTTGTGTTTCCTTATTAACTTTCTGTCTGGATGATATGTCCATTGGTGTAAGTGAGGTGTTAAAGTCCCCCACTATTATTGTGTTACTGTCAATTTCCCCTTTTATGGCTGTTAGCATTTGCCTTATGTATTGAGGTGCTCCTATGTTGGGTGCATATATATTTATAATTGTTATATCTTCTTCTTGGATTGATCCCTTGATCATTATGTAGTGTCCTTCCTTGTCTCTTGTAACATTCCTTTTTTAAAGTCTATTTTATCTGATATGAGTATTGCTACTCTAGCTTTCTTTTGATTTCCATTTGCATGGAATATCTTTTTCCATCCCCTCACTTTCAGTCTGTATGTGTCCCTCAGTCTGAAGTGAGTCTCTTGTAGACAGCATATATATGGGTCTTGTTTTTGTATCCATTCAGCAAGCCTGTGTTTTTTGGTTGGAGCATTTAATCCATTCACATTTAAGGTAATTATCTATATGTATGTTTCTACTACCATTTTCTTAATTATTTTGGGTTTGTTTTTGTAGGTCCTTTTCTTCTCTTGTATTCCCACTTAGAGAAGTTCCTTTAGCATTTGTTGTAGAGCTGGTTTGGTGGTGCTGAATTCTCTTAGCTTTTGCTTTTCTGTAAAGCTTTTGATTTTTGCATCAAATCTGAATGAGATCCTTGCCAGGTAGAGTAATCTTGGTTATAGGCTCTTCCCTTTCATCACTTTAAACATATCATGCCACTCCCTTCTGGCTTGTAGAGTTTCTGCTGAGAAATCAGCTCTTAACTGTTTGGGAGTTCCCTTGTATGTTGTCATTTTTCCATTGTTGCTTTTAATAATTTTTCTTTGTCTTTCATTTTTGTCACTTTGATTACTATGTGTCTCCACATGTTTCTCCTTGGGTTTATCCTGCTTGGGACTCTCTGCGCTTCCTGGACTTGGGTGGCTATTTCCTTTCCCACGTTAGGGAAGTTTTTGACTATAATCTCTTCAAATATTTTCTCAGGTCCTTTCTCTCTCTCTTCTCCTTCTGGGACCCCTATAATGCTAATGTTTGTGCATTTCATGCTGTCCCAGAGGTCTCCTAGGCTGTCTTCATTTCTTTTCATTCTTTTTTCTTTATTCTGTTCCATGACAGTGAATCCCACCATTCTGTCTTCCAGGTCACTTATCCGTTCTTCTCCCTCAGTTATTCTGCTATTGATTCCTTCTAGTGTATTTTTCATTTCAGTTATTGTATTGTTCATCTCTGTTTGTTTGTTGTTTAATTCTTCTAGGTGTTTGTTCTTTAATTCTTCTAGGTCTTTGTTAAACATTTCTTGCATCTTCTTGATCTTTGCCTCCATTCTTTTTCCGAGGTCCTGGATCGTCTTCACTATCATCATTCTGAATTCCTTTTCTGGAAGGTTGCTTATCTCCACTTAATTTAGTTGTTTTTCTAGGGTTTTATCTTGTTCCTTCATCTGGTACATAGTCCTCTGCCTTTTCATTTTGTCTGTCTGTGAATGTGGTTTTTGTTCCACAGGCTGCAGGATTGTAGTTCTTCTTGCTTCTGCTGTCTGCCCTCTGGTGGATGAGGCTATCTAAAAGGTTTGTGGAAGCTTCCTGTTGGGAGGGACTCGTGGTGTGTAGAGCTGAGTGTTGCTCTGGTGGGCAGAGCTCAGTAAAACTTTAATCCGCTTGTCTGCTGATGGGTGGGGCTGAGTTCCCTCCCTTCTTGTTGTTTGACCTGAGGTGACCCAGCACTGGAGGCTGCAGGCTCTTTTGTAGGGTTAATGGCAGACTCCAGGAGGGCTCATGCCAAGGAATACTTCCCAGAACTTCTGCTGCCAGTGTCCTTGTCCCCACGGTGAGCCACAACCATCCCCTGCCTCTGCAGGAGACCCTCCAACACTAGCAGGTAGGTCTGGTTCAGTCTCCTATGGGGTCACTGCTCCTTCCACCGGGTCTTGATGCGCACACTACTTTATGTGTGCCCTCCAAGAGTGGAGTCTCTGTTTCCCCCATTCCTGTCAAAGTCCTGCGGTCAAATCCCACTGTCTTTCAAAGTCTGATTCTCTGAGAATTCCTCCTCCTGTTTCTGGACCCCCAGGTTGGGAAGCTTGACATGGGGTGCAGAACCTTCACTCTGGTGGGTGGACTTCTGTAGTATAATTGTTCTCCAGTTTGTGAGTCACCCACCCAGTGGTTATGGGGTTTGATTTTATTGTGATTGTGCCCCTCCTACCATCTCATTGCTGCTTCTCCTTTGTCTTTGGATGTGGGGTATCTTTTCTGGTGAGTTCCAGTGTCTTCCTGTCGATGATTGTTCAGCAGTTAGTTGTGATTCCAGTGCTCTAGCAAGAGGGAGTGAGTGCACATCCTTCTACTCCACTATCTTGAACCAATCTCACTGTTTATTATCTTTTGATTTCCATAGTTAAAAGTTCAAGACAATATCCAACACATTCAAGTGAGCACAGATAAGCTGTTAAACCTAAATTACTTCTTTTCCTAAGTCTGTTCTAAAGACAATTCCTTCAAGTTTCAGCTTTATTGAGGTATAATTGACAAATAAAATTGTAAGATATTTAAAGTGTGCATCATGATGATTTGATAGATCTATATATACATTGTGAAAGGATTCCCCCCCCATCTAGTTAATTAACACATCCATCTCTTCACATATTTATCTCTTTTTTTGTGAAAACATTTAAGTTCCACTCTCTCAGCAAATTTCAATTATACAATACAGTGTTATCGGGCTTCTCTGGTGGCACAGTGGTTGAGAGTCCGCCTGCCGACGCAGGGGACACGGGTTCGTGCCCCGGTCTGGGAAGATCCCACATGCTGCGGAGTGGCTGGGCTCAAGAGCCATGGCCGCTGAGCCTGCGCGTCCTGAGCCTGTGCTCCGCAACGGGAGAGGCCACAACAGTGAGAGACCCACGTACCACAAAAAAAAACAAAAACAATACAGTGTTATCAAGTGCAGTCACCATGTTATATATCAGAACCTCAGACCTTATTCATCTTGTAACTGCAAATTTGTATACTTTTACCAGCTTCTCCCTATTTCCCCCACCTCCAACCCCTGGCAACCACTTTCTACTATTTTCTACCGTTTCTATGTGTTTGACTTTTCTCTATAGATTCCACATATAAGTGATACCAGGCAGTATTTGTCTTTCCTCTCTGATTTATCTCACTTAGCATAATGCCCTCAAGGTCCATCCATGTTGTCACAAATGGAAGGATTTCCTTCTTTCTCATGGCTGAATAATATTCCATTGTAAAAAATACCCCACATCCTGTTTATCCATTCATCTGATGATGAACACTTAGGTTGTTTTCATATCTTGGCTATATTGTAAATAATGTTGCAATGAACAAGGGAGTGCAGCTGTCTCTTAGATATCCTGCTTTTATTTCCTTTGGATGTATACCCAGAAGTGGGATTGCTGGATCATATCTATGTTATTTCAATAGCCTTCTAATACTTCCTTCTCCTTTCTATTATCTGTGCTGCTAAAAAGTTATCTTTCTAAAATACCAATTTGACCATTTTACTTTACCATTTAAAACCCAGTGAGGATTCCCTGTTGGTTTCGATATATTGTACAACTCAAGTTCTTGAATTTGGTGAAAAATAACCTCTAGGAATCAGCCCCTTCCTAACTTGGAGCCTCATCTCTGCTCAACACCTCTCCATCACAAGCACATTTTTACACTTCTGTTCAATGACTGATGGCCTTATTTTCAGTTCCATGGATGTTCCGAATAATCCAAGCCCCATGTTTTCCCTTTGCAGCTTGCTCTTACTGGAGTAGTTTTCCTTGCTCCTACTCACCCATCAAAACCCTATTCAGCATTTCCTCTCTATGAGGTCTGCTTAAAGCTTGCCTTCAACAGCACTGAATAATTAACTAACTACTCTCTTTTAGCATCTACATATCTTTTACAGATCTCTGTGATTTCGCCATTAATAATTGTAATATGTTATAATTACCTATTAATGTGCCAATCTCCCTATTATTTGGGGGCTTCCTGGAGAAAATGGGGTTCTTCATTAGTCATCATTTGTCCTCAAAGGCCATTATGAGCTCTCCAAGCAGCAATACTAGCTAATGTTTATAGAAGGTTGCTATGAGCCAGGAATTGTGCTAAATCATCCTTTCAACAGCAGGGTAGTAGGGGCTCAATACAGTCTTTTGGATTCCAAGTTCCTCATCAGATAGAGTTTGATCCATTTGCTGATTCACAAATAATGGGGTGAAGAAATTACGTCCTTAAAGCACAGTGTCAGCTAAGGACCTGAGATGGAGGAGACAATTAGGTGATGAATAAAAGAGTCATACGTCTGCTATCCAGGATGTTCAGTCGGACTTAAAAAGCATTGATTAAATACCTGCTGCATACCCAACCCTGTACTGAGCAATTTACCAAGTGTTTGCTTCAATAGAGGTGCTCTACCTTATTCCAAGTCAATTTTTCTAATCTGTAAATGAAAATATATTAGTATTTTGATCATTGTGTTTAAGTTCCATGTGCATAAAAGATCTCATCAGGGACTCAACTCTCAGCACATAGTGGAAAGAGCGAGCACTGGCTAGGAGTCATCAGGGCTCGGGCCCTGCTGTGTGAGCTCAGGCCAGATGCCCCCTCTCTGTGTCTCAGTTTTCACCATCTTGAAATTGAGAGAAGTGATCTGGTTGGGCTCTTTTGTCTCTTCCATCTTTGATGCAATCTGTGGCTTTATGGCTCCCTCCTCAGAAGTTTCTCTAAAAATGCCGTTTTCTTTACCTCCAGTTGAAGGAATTCCCCTTCTAGCCTTGTAGGTATAAATATCAAGAGAAGCTGCCAGTGGCATTAGGGCTTCTCTCCTCAAGCTAATCGTAAGGGTTTTTTGGAGGTTAAGATATATCCCTAGAACTAAGAAACAGACCAGCAAATAGCCTGTTTCTGGGCCCCGTATTATTCTGATGCCATGTGTTACTAGGTAAGGTCCTAGAGAAGGTAGAGAGGCAGCCCTGAAGTTGCAACGTCTGATATCACATCTCAGCTCTGCCAGTGGTGTGATCTGGGATGAAAACCTCAAAATGGGGACAACGTTGTACTTATTGCATCAGCTAGTTTTTTAGTAATCCCATGTATAATGTTTAGAATGGTTTGGGCATATAGTGAGAGCTCCTTAAATATTATTAATATTGTTCATATCATTAATCAAAGTGCTACTTCATTTTACATAGAAGAAAACTAGGACCCAGGGAGGTGATGTGACATTTCTACGGTCACAGAGCAACTCCTTCAGTAAGAAGAAACTAACACCAAATACAAAGGAAGGATCACTATCACGGCAACTGATACTTGTATATAACATTTTAGGTTTGCAAGGGGCATCAGATAGGAGCACTTATCCTCACTCTGCACGAGAAGAGCCAGACGCAGAGAGGTTAAGTGATTTGGTTACAGGGGTAATTCATAGCAAAACTGGGATACGAACCTGGATAATTCAACGCCAAAGCTTCTTCCCGTTGCATTAAATTCACGAGGTTGATAGTTTAAGCCCCTAGCCCCTTGGGCCTCCCTAAATTCTCGGCACTTGAGTCAGTAACATAAGAAAAATTCTGGAAGTTTGGAGATGAGAATATACCAAGGTCAGTGCATCTGTCAAAGTGTCTGTTCAACTGCCTATCAATCATCTGTCTTCCGGTTACTCCCAGTGGATGGGGGGGAGGAGGGAGAGGGGATGTTAAGCCCTCATTGGACTCGACTTTGCAGACATGCCTGCTCTTTCTCTCCAGAGTCCTGCTAGAGTCTGCCTCCCCAAGTGCTCCTCTGAGCCCAGTGGGAAACCTTGAAGTTTCCTTTGACACTCCAAGCCCCAGACCCCCAAGCAGATGGGCAAGGACGTTTGCTCACTTACTTAATGGCCCGCTCAAGACGTTTGAGGATCCGCACTATCTTCCTGTCAGCCTCTCCAAAACATGCATTATCCATCCGTCCTTGAAGCAGGTCCCTTGGTGCATTGATTAAAACAGTCCTGTGTTGGATAAAGCCGATGCAATTTTCCAAAAGTCATCATCTCGGCATTTCTCCTGCCACTGTGGAGCACCCCACCTCCAATTTGGGGACTTGCTCATTTGTTTTCCTTCAGACTATCTTGGAGACACTGTTTCCAGTGACCTCTGCTAAAGGAAGAGAACAGTACACTCTTATCCTGATATTATGCAGACACAGTGACAAATTGGTCTATTTTGTATGCTTGACAGAAATGGTAGAGGTAGGAAACAGGAGAGACATATGAACTCACTGTATCTTTGACCACTTGTAGATAGAGTTTGGAAAAACTTGTTTCTTTTTTTTTTTTTTCTTGTTTCTCTCCTTATGTCTGTTCTCATATATTCTCCCTTCAGTTAGTCCTGGAATGTGACAACATTTCCAAAGTAGGCTGCAATTTGAGTAGATTTTTGAAGGCACTATGACCATGAACAAATTTGTCATGATTTTCTTGAAACAGCTCCCCCTAACCTCTCTCCCCTGCCCATCCTTCTTAGAGACACACTCTCCAACTTCTCTGCTAGTTAAATGCTGGATTTGTTTTTACTCTACCCTCTTTTTCATTGTTCATGTCATTAAATCTTATCAAATCTCCCTTAAAAATTTTTAGTTTGTTCACCTCTCTTTGCATTTCTATCATGTGTCCCTTGTATGGGTCTATGAGAGGGTGACTTTCCTACGTCTGCGTTTGTGTAATTTTTGTTACTTTCACCGCATTTTCTTACACTGCATCATCATCTATTGTTCTGCATTGAATTGTAATGAATGTAAAGCATGGTTGCTTCACCCATGTGGGTGTTGTATTGGTGTTCTCCCCTGAGCATTCCCTGGCTCTCAGGGGGTCGTTGTCTATCTACTATGTCTCTCAAAACAGAAAGCGACAAATGAATGAGTGATGGATGGAATGAGAAGAAATTACCTCTTGATCACGGAGGGGGTCCAGGTGGCTGGGAGGTAATTCTACAAGGCGAATTGTAAGATGGAACTGTTCACTTAGAAACAGATCAGGAGACACAGGGAGAGAAACCAGGAAACTGACCTGCTGAAGCTCTCCTTCCCCCTAGCTGCTTCTCTTCCTTACCACCTGTACTATTCCTGGACCCATCCCTCTGTGCTCTCATGACCTCCTTACTCATCTGTCACCCACACAAGACTGTAATTGCCTTATGAAGAAAGAATTCTGCCTTTACTCTGAATGCACCTTCAGCCCCCAGCAGAGTTCTCAGTGTTTCTTAATAGATGCTTAATACGTTTGAGTTGAATTATGACAACCTTTGGGGCTAGAGACTTTAGAAAAACTTTCATTTGAAAATATAACTTTTTCTCTTCCGTGTTGATTTTCCTTTCATTCTTGCTTGGTATTTTTAAGTTTCGTTTGTTTGCTTTTGGATTGTCATTGTTGTTTTTAATCCTAACCAGTCTAATCTCTGTTAATAGAAAGCTGAAGGAAGGAGCACTGTTTGTCCCCTGGTAGGCCAGGGAATTCAATTGGAGGAGAATATTGTTTGGTAACTATCGCATTCCAAGCAAGAGAACCCATAAAAGAAGGTCAAACTTCTGGATAATTGTGAGATCACTTGTTCAGGGTTTTAGTTGGTATGAATTATGTTGGCAAGTGAAAAAGAAAACAATCTGATGTAAACTGACATACACAAAGATGGTATTTATTACTTCACATCATGAAATTTCCAGAACTGGGGTAGATTTGAGGGTGAATAGATTCAGTGTCTTCAAGAACCTAAGTTATTTTCATCACTCTTCTCTGTTTTCTTTGAAATATATACATTGTCCTCAGATTCATTCTTCTAAAGTTCACAACATCGTGGCGGCAGCAAATGGGACATTGTGTTTCCTTATTCACATTGAGCAGGAAAATGAGATTCCCAATCCTGAAATTTGTTCTTCCTTTTAGCCAATTTAGAATGTATGAATAATAGGATGACTAATAGACACCAACAGAATGTGATACACTCATTGGCTTGTGGCTAGATTCCTGGACCCATCAGTGGCTAAAAGGGAAGAGTTACCGTGGTTGGCTTAGACTAAGGTTTCCTAACATTTGCACTATTGACATTTTTGAGGCCAGATATTTCCATGTCCTGAGAATGTTGTCTTGTGCATTGAAGGAGCAGCATCCCTGGCTCACTGTATGTCAGTAGCATCTCTCCCCAGTTGTGGCAACCAATAATATCTGGACACATTGCCATTTGTTTCCTTGGGGGTAAAGTCACCCCCAGGTTGAAAACCAGTGGCTTAGAACAATAGATTTGAATATTTAAGAATCAACCACCATGTCTGCCTTAATCAATTACCCCTCCCTTCGCAGATTTTTCCTTTGAGAAATAAACCCTTGAAGTTGTTTTATTTTTAAATATATGCTTTCCTTACAAGACCTTCATCATACTATGCCCAGACTCTCACACATTCTAACAAGTCTCTCTCGTGTTTGCTTCTTAAGAGTCAGAAAGTATGGGAATTCCCGGGCAGTCCAGTAGTTAGGACGCTGCTCTTTCAGTGCCAAGGGTGAGGAAACTAAGATCTCACAGGCCACATGGCCAGAAAAAAAGAAGAGTCAGAAAGTAGAATCTGCACTGGCTATGTGTTAGCTGACTGTCCCCCTTCATACTAACCATGCCATTTCTTTTCTTTTCTTTTTTTTTAACATCTTTATTGGAGTATAATTGTTTACACTGATGTGTTAGTTTCTGCTGTATAACAAAGTGAATCAGCTATACATATACATACATCCCCATATCTCCTCCCTCTTACGTCTCCCTCCCTCCCTGCCAAGTGGTCACAAAGCACCGAGCTGAACTCCCTGTGCTATGTGGCTGCTTCCCACTATAACCATGCTACTTCTCTAGTATGGTACCTCTTTATTTATTTATCTATCTATCTATCTATTTATTTTTTAACATCTTTGTTGGAGTATAATTGCTTTACAATGCTGTGTTAGTTTCTGCTGTATAACAAAGTGAATCAGCTATACATATACATATATCCCCATATCTCCTCCCTCTTAGGTCTCCCTCCCACCCTCCCTATCCCACCCCTCTAGGTGGTCACAAAGCACCGAGCTGATCTCCCTGTGCTATGCGGCTGCTTCCCACTAGCTATCTATTTTATACTTGGTAGTGTATATATGTCCATGCTACTCTCTCACTTCGTCCCAGCTTATCCTTCTCCCTCCCCGTGTCCTTAAGCCCACTCTCTACATCTGTGTCTTTATTCCTGTCACTATCCAAATTGGATAGGTAAGATTTAAGGAGGGAAACCTGACTTAAGGTAGTTGATATCATTGTAAGAGAGAGAAAGGAGAGGGAAGAAATGTGAAGTGTGGTAGCAAGCAAAGTTCTCCACACTCAGAATAGCTACATTTGCTTGTCTTTCATTCTGTGAACAGGCATTGTGCTGAATCTGTTATGTGCATTATCCTATTTAATCCACAATAATACATGAAATGTATGCATTTGTCTATGTATTTTACAAGTGGGGAAACTGAAACCAAGAGACATTTTATTCTTGCCTAAGGTTGCATACTATGGCTTTCATGCAGCAGCTGGGACATAAAAACACAATTTGAACCCAACCCCTTGCCACTCTGAACTCACTATTTTCTAACCCAATGTCTGCCAATATCTATGTCACTCTTCTTTTATGAGCCCATCCCTTGGATCGCCAAGCTTTCAGGACTTTTTCCTTCATGAGGACAAGCATACTGGACACAGGAAGCAGGAGGAGGTGGAGTGTAGGGGGTGTGAAAGGAAAAGGAGGTTATTGAAGGAAAGCTTGAATCTGCCTTACAGACTCATTCCACAAGGCTGCCTTCTGACTCATATGATAAATCCTACTCCCTCAAGTCACTTTCTTCAGCCACAGCTGCACACAACACAGTAATCACCATCAGAGGGGTCATCTCCAAATTGCAAAGGACAGCCCAGCACAGGAAATTATAACAGATAACAAACACCGCCTGTATATATCCATCACGCAGACAAGGGCTGCATGCAGAACTCTACTCCATCCCCTGTAGCTCTCCACTGCCTTCCGTTTCTTTTGCAATTGCACTGATTTGAACCACATTTTTCAAAAGTCTCCCCACTGGTCTCCCTGCTTTTTCTCTCCCCCTTCCAATCTATTTTTACTTAATTGGATTACTTTTATTTTCTTAAGCCACTTAACACGTCACTTCTCTGCTCCTAAAAATGAACAAACCAACTACTAAAGAACTACAATAAAAAGAAACTAAGCCGAAGCTTCTTGCTCATTGTTGCTCTGGCACGGCATCCCAGTCCTTCTGTGATCTGGTCCCAGCCGAGATCTCACTGCTGGTCTTTGTACCTACCAGATTCTACCCTACTGAGCCTCTGCATCATTCACATCGGGACTGTCCCCTGCTGTGTCTTTGCTCATGCTCTTCTTCCTGCTTAGAATGCTCTCTGATAACTCTGTGTCCTGCTGGCCCTGGTTTGGCAATCCCACCATATTCTCAGTGTTGCTCAGAGAGGCTAAAGCCATTGTACCCATTGTATAGGTGACCAAAAGGAGAACCAAAGATGTAAGAGACAAAAGTCCAAGTCATGAAGTTTGTAGATTGTAGAGCAGGGACTGAAATCTTTGTCTTCTGATCTTCTAATTCTTTGCCTAATGTAATAATATTCACTATTTTTCACATACAATCCAAGAGCGAATTTGTATAGCCAAAACCGCACCCAGCCCCCTTTCTCACGGCTACTTTATCTTCAAATTTCAGCTGGTAATATCAGCACAGCCCATTTAAGAACATTATCAAGGAAACTACTCTCCTGTTTCCTTTGTCCTAAACTCAAAGGAACCATCTCCATGAGATTAATTCTGAAGCTGCTGTAACAGTTGTATAGGTAATGCCATCTCCAGTTATCTTACTCGCATATTTGGGAAACCCACCCTGTGCCTGTTTCATATGGCATGCCATTTGGTGTTTATGACCATCATACTGGAGTTAACAGCATATGGGGAGCTCACCCACTCTGAATACTAAGCTGATCCAATCTCTCTCCCAGAACTGACATGAGAAATAACTAATAAAAGTGATTACAATAATAGAGGGTCATATAAATGCCAAATGCAATAGCTATTCTTCATTATAACGTTCCTTAATATCTCTTCTCCACCAACATCATAAAAGTAGGGGAGGGAGAAGGCAAGATATTATACATAAATCATGAGAAATATTTCCTCAAGCTTTACTTCAAATCTGTCCATTTAGGGTTAAGATTCAATGTTAGGGTCAACTTGAAGGTGAGGCAAAGTTTCAGGGATAATTGAACTAGAAATTGTGTGACCTTTCCACAGAGCTGTCTTTGTATTTATGCATTTTTCTCCAACCAGCAATAATAATAATATAAAAATATACAAGAATAACACTTAACTAAATCAGATGCAGATGGCTGTTTTATCAAGCAGAGGCAATTTTTATCATTTTAAAAGCTTTTGTTTTTGTAAAGGAAAGAAAATGGGCCATGTTCCCTTGCTTTTTTTTAAGAGAAGAAAAAGCATATGTTTCTCAGTTTGAAACCGAGTATTAATGGTGTTGTCTACTGAGAATTGCTGCGCTAGAGTGAATTGTAGAAAATGTATTTACTTGCAAGCTTTCTGGTAAATTCTTCTCTGACTTAGAGAGTTAGTGGTATATTACATCAGCCTACCTTTCCAAGATAATACTGTACACGCAGTACTGAGAGTCAATCTTCTGAGCCTTTTTTTAATAGATCATCTTGTTTTCCTTGTTTATATTATTGATTTAGGGAAAATCATTTGGTGAATATTGAGAGTTCACCTAAATGAGAAGATGGTAATATGCAGCAAGTAGACAGAAAGGGATATAATCTAACTGGGATAATAAAAACCTTGCTTCTGCACTGCAGTTTATGGTTTGCATTATCCTATTTGAACCTCACTGTACCCCCTGAGAGTTATGGGGACAGAGACTATTGCTCTAATTTTATTTTTTGGAAGTCAAAGCGTGAAGGGTTTAAGTGGTTTTCCTGTGGCCCCCTCCCCACGTGCAGCTGGCAGTCAAACCAGGACTAGAACCTTTGCCAGTCCATGTGATGTTCCCTCTTGCTGCACAAAGCTGCCTCTAGATTAAAAATCAACCAATCTATGCAGAAGCATTTATGGAGCACCTATTGTTTAGCTGGTACTAGAGTTGAATCAGTGACAGACATAACAGTGTTTTTAGGTGCTGTCCCAGCACACAAGGTGCTTACTATTGAGTCTAAAAGACAAGAAAGAAATGTCAGAACTATTTAGTGAGTAAAATGTGATTATGAACAACTGCAGGATCAGTAGAGGCTGGTAATGGGGAAGGCCTCATTCGGGAATGAACAGAAAACTAATGATGTTATTAGCTAACGTTTATGGAACATCTACTATGTTCCAGTCATTTGAGTGGTAACTTCCTTCACTCATTCTAAAAACATTTTCCAGTTTTGACCCAAAGAAGGTGCTTTGGAGACTTGCAGGAAAGAAAGTCTAGTCCTGATACTTTTAACTATAGGAGGACCAGGAGGATGTGACTTCACCTCTTTGGGCCTCATTTTAATCTGAAAAAAAAAAATCTATTTAAAAAATGTACCCAATTTTAATATTTCTATAAATAGATTGTAAAATAAAATATTGGGCAATAATAATGACCTTACAATAATTTTGGGGTTTTTGTAATTAGTATAGTTACTTTTATTATTATTACTCTGTGGTAAGGACTGGAGATACAGAAATGAATAAGAAAATGTCCCTAGTCTTAAGAAACTCCATCTAGTAAGAAAGATTTCCATATCCCTCCCTCCCTCCCTCCCTTCCATTTCTTTTTCATTTGTCATTTCTTCTTTTCCCTCTTCTATCATTATTTACTGAGTGCCTCTTCTGTGCCAGACAAAAAGCACTAGGTCCTTGATTTTCAAGAATGTGTTGGGTGCTGACCAAGCCCTGAAGTAGGTCTCTGTCTAGAGGGGGAAATAACTCACAATAGATAGTTACAATGAAGGGTGGGAAACCCTGGGATGGAGTACACCAAGATGCCAGGGGAGTACAAATCAGTGGCAGAGAGGTTAGAAAAAAGTTACAGAAAGCTTCTCCGGGAGTAGGAGAACTGTACTGAATCCTAAAATGCAATTGGGAGTTGGCCAACCAAATGAGCATTTGCTATTTTACTAGGTTGGAGCATTGCTACTTCACTAGGAGGGTGAGGCTCAGAGCAGCTTCATGCTATTCAGGGTCCTGCAGTGACTAGATGACCAGGCAGGATTGCTCTGACTCTACATCCTCTCTGTCTAATCCAAGTGTTATGTTCCTTTGCCAGCTTAGACCTCAGTTTCTCTAGCTGTAAAATCACAGGATTAGTCTAGAGTTTTCTAAGGTATGTTTTACTGTGAAAAACAAAATTTTTATCGACTGTAGCAGTCACAAAGAGGTCTCCATTTGGGGGGGTCTCTTCACTATTTGTGTCGCTTCCTTGGGGATTGCATTTTTATCCCAAGGTTTCAAAGATTACTGAAGACTCCTCAATTAGGTACTCAGTCATAAAGCTTCTTGAGTTTGAGACTCATCTATTAGACTCAATAAATCAACCTGAATATTTAACAAACATCTCATATGTAACACCTCCAAAAACAAAATCTTTATTCTTTTTCCCTCAAAGCCCTCTCATCCCCTTATCAGTGAATGGTGCCAACATTCACCTAGTGGCTCCACTTAGAAGTCTCTGTTCCTGCCCTCCTCTCCCATCTAACACCCAGTCCATGTGTTCTCCAGAATGTCCTCTACTCTAACAAAACAATATGGATCAAGGCAGAACACAACTGTGCTAAGACATTGGTAGGAAACTTCATAAAGAATGAGTCAGGGGCTTCCCTGGTGGCGCAGTGGTTGAGAGTCCACCTGCCGATGCAGGGGACACAGGTTCGTGCCCCGGTCCGGGAGGATCCCACATGCTGCGGAGCGGCTGGGTCCGTGAGCCATGGCCGCTGAGCCTGCGCGTCCGGAGCCTGTGCTCCGCAACGGGAGAGGCCACGGCAGTGAGTGGCCCGCGTACCGCAAAAAAAAAAAAAAAAAGAATGAGTCAGAAAAATAGCACCAGCATGCAAGGATCAATCTTACTGTCACTTAAAGAGTGACAACCAAACCATGTGTCCTCTGGGATGCAACAGGAAGTCCCAATCACCATCTATGAAACTGAATGTAATCTACTCTCTAGTATAACTTTCAGATCTTAGGAAATACAGGGGATAGAGGAACATGCATGATGACACTCTGAATATACAATCAGGCAAATACAGAATGTGGAAGTCTACATGACAAAAGACCCAGTTTAAAAAAATAATGTTAATTTCATTAGAGATGGAAGAGTTTCCTTTTATAAGTAATTCAAAGTCAGGCAAAACCAATCTGTACTACAAAGGGTAGAATTGTGGTTACTTGTGAAGGATACTGACCAGGAAGGGACGTGTGGCTCAAAATTATCTGGTTTATAATCTGTGAGGTTTTCACATGAGTAGGTAAGATTTACTGAGCTGTACACTTAGGATTTGTGTAAATGATACCTCAAACAAAAATATTTTATTAACTAATTTACATAAAGAGAGACAGAAAAATGTTATAAAGTAGACTTAAGAAACATATTAACCTCATTCAATGTGAAAATCTTATTTGGATTCTGATTTGGGGAAAGAAAACGTAAACAGGAACTTTTTTAAAAAATTGAAGTACAGTTGATTTACAATTCTGTGTTAATTTCTGCTGTACAGCAAAGTGATTCAGTTATACATATATATACATTCTCTTTTTTAAAGAATATTTTTTTAAAGAATATTCTTTTCCATTATGGTTTAGCACAGATAGTGAATCTAGTTCCCTGTGCTATACAGTAGGACCTTGTTATCCATTCTATGTGTAATAGTTTACATCCAGTAAACCCAAACTCCCACTCCATCTCTCCCCCAACCCCCTGCCACTTGGCAGCCACAAGTCTGTTCTCTATGTTAAACAGGAACATTTTAGATACAATGGGGAAATATTGAACACAGATTAAACATTAAATAACAATAAGAAGTTCATAATTCTGTTATGTGTGATAATAGTAATAGTAACAAAAATAACAATGAGGAGAGGGAGGGAGAAGAGGAAGAGATGGTCCTGATGTGGTAGAGATACTGAATTAATTGCTGGTAAACATGATAAGATGTTTGATATCAGCCTCATAAGGCTCTAGGCAGGAGTCAACAAACTGTGGCCCACAAGTTAAATCCAACTACCACCTGTTTTTGTAAATAAAGTTTTATTAGAACTCATTCCCATTCATTTACATATTGTCTAGGGATGCTTTTGTATCACAATGGCAGAATTGAATAATTGTAACAGTAATCCCTGCCTTCAAAGCTGAAAATATTTACTATGTGGCTTTTACAGGAAAAGTTTAGCAACCCCTGAAGGGAGTGAGAGAGGAGAAAGAAAGAAGGAAGGAAAGAAGGAAAGAAAGAGAGAGGAAGGAAGGAAGGCAGAAAGAGAAAGAAAGAAAGAAAGAAAGAAAGAAAGAAAGAAAGAAAGAAAGA
>NW_021703782.1:98196286-98198963 GCF_005190385.1 Monodon monoceros
AGAAAGAAAGAAAGAAAGAAAGAAAGAAAGAAAGAAAGAAAGAAAGAAAGAAAGAAAGAAAGAAAGAAAAGAAAGAAAGAAAAAGAAAGAAAGAGAAAGAAAGAAAGAAGGGATGGAGGGGGAGAGGAAGGGAAGGAAGGGAGGGAAGGGAAGGAAAAAAAAATCCCTAGAATGCTGCTCAACTGTGTGATGGCTATATACAAATTTATTTTTCTAGTCTCTCTACTTTTATTAATATTTGAAGAGTTCTATAATATTTAAAAATATATCTTAAATGTGGACATGTCCCACCATGAGTCAAGCCATCACCATCACCTAGAATTATTCAGTAGCTTCTAACTGTTCCTCCAGCATCCTCTCCTGTCCTCCCACCCTCTTTTCACTATACTTAAACCAAAGTGATCCATTTAAAATGTAAATTGAATCATTTCACTGAGTGTATTAAAGTCTCTAGTGGAAACATTAAAGTCTGAAAAAATTCCACATTTCAGTCTATAACATGGCCATAAATGAACTGGCACCCCCCAACCTCATGGGCTTCATTTACTAACACTGTCTGCAACAGCCTCCTCTTAATATTCTTGGTAAACTCCAAACTTATTTCAAATTCAGGCCTTTTTATAGGCTATTTATTTTACCTGGAAACACTCTTGCCGGGCACTTTGATTGATTTTTTCCATCATACAGGTCTCATCAGAGAAAACTTGTACCTTATTAAAATGGCATCTCCCCCAATTAATCTATATCCCCTGTTACCTTATAGTGTTTGAATTTTTCAGAGTATATATATTTATTGTAGCTTTGTATATTGTTTACTCATGTACTAGAAAATAAGCTACATACAAATGGAAACTAACCTCTTATTTATTACTTTGTTTTTACCCCTTAGAGTAGAAGCAGAGCAGAGAGAGTTAAAGAAAAGGGGGGGAAAAAAAAGAATACGCTGAAAAAAGAGTAGGCTCATAGTGAGTAGACAGAGATACTATAAAACAAAAAAATTCTAAAACATAGAGATTCATGTGAGGTCAAAGAAACAGAACTTCTGCAGAGCAGAAGTCCAAGAGAGGTGGAAGAAACAGCAGTTCACATCATGCAGCTCACCAGACACCTATGGGAAACTTACTGGGTAAAAGATGTGGTCCTAGGAACTGGGAATATAGAAATGTCTAATGTAAATTCCTTTATACTCAGTCAAATGAGATTCCTGGTGAGGATAGTAATAGCTCACCTGCTAACCAGGGTGGATCATTTCCTGTATTCCAGGCCCTATTCTAAGGTTTGTGGATGTATTATCCCATGGGCATTTCTTTCTCACAACAACACTCTGAGATAAGTACTATTAGAATCTGCATTTTACGAAAAGGAAATTGAGATGCAAAGAAATAGAGTGACTCACTAAGAGCCAGTAGGTGAAATAAACAGCTACCAATGTAAAAGACAGTATTATGTCAGTATTGAATTTTTGCCAAATCCCTTTATTGTAGGACTAGGAATGATCTATCAGGACATGTGAGAGAAGGCTTCATAGATGAAGCAGGCAGCGTTCGGCCTGTGCCTGGTGGTATTAGAAAGGCTTCTTACCTGGAGACTAGGGTGATGGCTCTCCAGCTTGACCAAAGGCCATGAGTAACACTATAGAGATGTCAAAATACAGTTGAGTGCTTAACTCAACTCCAGAATCCGACAGTGCTCAGAGTTGGAATCCCATTCTGCTAGGTACCAGCTCTATGACCCTATGATCAAGATCATAGTTCTAATTACTTATTCTGTAAAATGCCACCTGTCTCATTGGGTTATATTGAGAACTAAAGTAAGGCTTACGTTTGAAGCATACTACCTGATGCATAGCGGTGATCAGAAACTTTTTCAACTCTTACTCATTCCAGTTTAGAAACAGTAAGTATAGGCAGCATATCACCAAAGAAAGCTGGTGTGATATGTCTGTAAAAAGTATTCTGAGATCAGTTCACTGATAGCTAGGAATGTGAGAAGTTTGCAAGTTGATCCATCCAAGGCTTCGGACTCACATAAAGGGGTCTGAGTGCTCTAGGCAGGAGATTCTAGGAGTTGTGGTTTTGAGGTGAACTCAACAGAGCATCTTAAAGTATCTTTATTTTTCTGATTATTAATAAGCACAGTTCAGGACTAAATAAGACAAAACCTCATTAAAAGTCAAAAGCAGCCCTCTGGCAACTAATGTGAGACTTCTGTAGAAGCAGTGGTGATCTTCTGAAGAAAAGCACACCCCAGTTTATTTTTGGAAATAACACTCCTGCAACAGTGAGAGAGTGGATGGGGGTGGCTGAGATTTATGTTGGAAGGTCATTTTGAAGGTTATTGAAATCAAGTGAGCAGTGAGCAACTGAACAAGAGGAGTTACAGAGGATTTTAGAAGACGACGGTGATTGGACAAACACTGTGCTCAAAAAGAAAAAGTGATGGCAGAACCAAAACTGAAAATTAGAAAAAGAAAATGCAGGGCTTCCCTGGTGGCGCAGTGGTTGAGAGTCCGCCTGCCGATGCAGGGGACACGGGTTCGTGCCCTGGTCCGGGAAGATCCCACGTGCCGCGGAGCGGCTGGGCCCGTGAGCCGTGGCCGCTGAGCCTGCGCGTCCGGAGCCTGTGCTCCGCAATGGGAGGGGCCACAACAGTAAGAGGCCCGCGTACCGCAAAAAAA
>NW_021703782.1:98199063-98217074 GCF_005190385.1 Monodon monoceros
ACCGCAAAAAAAAAAAAAAAAAAAAAAGACAATGCAGACAGTGGTTTTAATAAGGATAAAAAAAGAATGAGAATTAGTCCAGAATTACTTTAAAGTCATCCAAAGCAACTGTCAGGGCAACTGGATTTGCTCCAGAAGATCCAGATGTTGTTCAGGGCCCAGAGTTGGTGACGTTGATGACAAGAGTCTGAGAATGAGAAGACCTCCTGTTCCAGGGTGATGTGAGTGATTTTGCTGTAATTCATCTCATGAAGTTAAGGAGACAGAAAATCAGGCATTAGAACGTCAAAGTTGAGTGTTAGAGATCGACATTCAGGAAAGGTGATGGAGTAACCAATTAAGACTTTCTTCCATAGTAATTAGCTTCTTCTACATCACAACAGAAAAGTCTGTCTTCGAAGCTTTATAAACCTGTGTCTTCCATGGAAGCATTTATTGAAACAATTCTTCCCAACAAAGTGCATTGAGCACTAGTGTGCAAATGATTGTACTCTGGGCAGTGTGGGTGATTTCAAGGAGGACAAAGTCCAGGCCTTTTAACCTACATGGTCTAGTCCTGCATTGTCCAATATGATAACCGTTAGTTACATGGGGCTAGTGAGAACTCGAAATGTGACTAGTCCAAATTGAGAAGTGCTATAAATGCAGAATACACTCCGGAATTCAAAGACTTAGAGTGAAAAATGTAATTAATATTTTTATATTTATTTATTATATGTTGAAATAATAGTATTTTGGATATATTGAGTTAAAATATATTGTTAAAATTAGTTTCACTGTTTCTTTTTACTTTTCTAATGGGGCTACTTGAAAAACTAAAATTTGCAACTGGCTTTCATTTGTAGCTCACTGTATTTCTACTGCATGGCGCTGCTCTAGACCCTGACCGATTAGACTTCCGGTTGACCCCTAGAATAGCTGGCATTTAATGGCCTCATTCCTCAGCCTATGGTCAGCTTTCGAAATCTTGTCCACTCCTGAAACCCATCTGAAAGGACATTGCTTCAATTCATCCTTTTCTGAAGTCTCTTCAGAATTCTGAATTTCTGAATTCTCTCTTGAACTTCTAAGGAATTTATTTACAGGCATACCTCATTTTATTGATATCTGCTTTACAGGTATTGCATTTATTATTATTATTTTTTAGACTGAAGGTCTGTAGTAACCCTTGTGGAGCAAGTCTATGAGTGCCCTTTTCCCAACAGTATTGGCTCTCTTAGTGTCTCTGTGTCACATTGTGGTAATTCTCACAATATTTCAAACACTTTCGTTATTATTATATTTATTGTAAATATAAAACTTTGATGCATGAGGAATTGCTTCTTATGGATGAGCACAGAAAGTAGTTTCTTGAGATGGAATCTGTATCTGGTGAAGGCACTGTGAAGATTGTTGAAATGACAACAACAAACAGAATATTACATAAACTTGGTTGATAAAGCAATGGCAAGATTTGACAGGATTGACTTCATTTTGTTTTTTATTTATTTTTTATTTTAAAAAAATATTTATTTTGGCTGCGCCAGGTCTTAGTTGCCACACACGGGATCTTTGTTCCTTGCATGCGGGATCTTTAGCTGTGGCATACAGACTTTTTAGTTGTGGCATGTATGCGGGACCTAGTTCCCCGACCAGGGATTTAACCTGGGCCCCCTGCATTGGGAGCATGGACCCACTCACCCACTGGACCACCAGGGAAGTCCCTCCAATTTTGAAAGAATGTCTACTGTGGGTAAAATGCCATCGAACAACATTGCACGCTACAGAGAGATTGTTCTTGAAAGGAAGAGTCAATTGATGAGGCAAACTGCACAGTTGTCTTATTTTAAGAAATTGCAACAATTACCCCAAACTTCAGCAACCAACACCCAGATCAGTCAGCAGCCATCCACACGGAGGCAGGACCCTCCACCAGCAAAAGGACTACAATTTACTGAAGGCTCAGATGATCGTTAGCATTTTTAAGCAATCAAATATTTTAATTAAGGTTTGTACATTGTTTTATAGACAATGATATTGCAGATTTAATAGACTACAGTGCATATAGTGTAAGCATAACTTATATGCTCTGGGAAACCAGAAAAATTGTGTGACTCGCTTTATTGCAATATTCACTTTGTTCAGTGGTCTGGAACCAAACCTGCAATATCTCCAAGGTATGCCTGTATTCATATAATGTATTTATCTTATCTTCATCTGTATTTTTTAATTTATTTTTTCCAGAATATAAATTTTTTTGAAGACAGGCATTTTATATAACACATTTTATGACCCATAGATCCTAGCATAATGCTTTATATATTTTTTTCTTCTGAATTTAAAATAATTCAAGGATCCTGTAATCTGTTATGGAGTCATGATGCTTCAGGGATCCCATAAACTCTTATATATATAAAAGGGAGACACACCCCCTTGCTCCTGCTTTTGTGATATTGTGGCTACTAATGTAGATGGTCAACAGCTTTGGACAGGGAAAAAATAGGTAAAAATGAGTTTCTAAGTATAGGGAAGCTGAAACATGAAATAGAGGCCATAAGAGAGAGGTTGATAAAACATCTAATCATGTACAAGACAGTTGAGAGAGAAAGAGATGGAGAGACAAAGACAGACAGAGATTGGAAAACCTTGATCTGCTTTTCTGGCTAGGGAATAGCACATAGTCCAAGTGGTCAGATTTCAGATGTATAATCCAAAGGAGGCTAATTCCTGTAAAATGCAACCCTCAACTTTCAATGACTTAATGAAATAAAAGGTTAAAGTTAGTTTTCCTTCACAGTAGGATCCGATGTGGAGAATCAGGATTCTAGGATATGCTGTACTCTGAACAGTCATTTGGGGACCCAGACTCCCCTCATTTTGTGTCTTCTTCCCCCTCTAGTTCATAAGAGAGCTCTCCATTCAGCTAATACAAGAGGAAAAATAAAGATAGGGAAGTTTATTCATGCATTAGTCCCAGAAGTGTCAGATGTAACTTCCATTCACATCCCATTGAGCCAAACTTGGTCACTTGACCACACCTGAATTTAAAGGAAGGGGAGGAATCATGGTCTAGGTGTGGGTTAGAGAAAAAGGGGAGAGCAAATATGTTGGTGAACACTGGAGTCTCCAGCCCCAGAGAGTACATGTAGGATGGGGCTTTTGATCATTTGTTCTTCCATTCATTCCTTTAATACAGGATTTCTCAACTTTGGCACTATTGACATCTTGGGCTGGACAAGTCTCTGTTATACAGGGATATCCTGTGCCTTGTAGGATGTTTACCAGCATTTCTGGTTTCTACCTTCTAGGTGTCAGTAACACCCCCCCAGTCATGTCAATCAAAAATGTCTCCAAATATTTCCATATATGAGGGGAAGGAGATTGCCCCTAGTTTGATTTACTCTTCCTTCCTTTATTGAGTATTTTCTGTATGCCATGAAATATCTCCTATTTGCTTACATGGTAAAATTATAGAATTCTTGATTCAAAGACATCAGGAGTTTATTTTTTTCCTGATCCTTTATTCTCAGAAGTCCCTCAAGCATCGCATCAGGGAGATACGAATCAGAGATGACAGATCTTATCTCAATTTTCAGCCCATTTATATGCCTGCACATAATATTTACCTCTATGTTCATCTCCCTGGCTCTTTAGTCTTATGATCAAAAATTTGTCTCTAGATTATCTTCTATTTTTAATCTCTATTCAGTCATCTTATTCTGTAATACTGAATTCATCTTCTCACAACTCTTGAATCTACAGGCTTATTCCAAGATTCAGTCTTTCTTCTCTTTGGTAACAGGGAACAAGAATCATACAAGAACTAAAAGTATCATATCCCAGAAATATCCAAAAAAAAAATGGCACTCATGCTGTAGTTACCACATCCTGCACTCTTGGTAGACATCACTAGTCAATCATGCTAATCTTTCCTCCTGAGCCTGAGGTCCACCTCAGAATCCAGAAAGCACTTAAGGCAGTTACTATCGATTGAACAGAATTGTAACAAGAGATTAATATTATTTGGTCTACAAGATCTGGTCATTTTTAAAGCTGTAGAAACTGAGAACCAGGTGACGAAGTGAAGTGCTCAGGCCACACAGAGCTTTGGTCTTCTGGCCTCATGCAGTTTCTTCTTCTGCACCTGTGGTATGACTTAAGGAGGCTTGCCCAAGCCTGGTGGGACTTGCTTGAAAGCAGAGCCTTGGAAAAGGTGCTAAAAGCAAGCGTATTTCTTGGAACAGTGGTTGGGTGAACTTGAGTTTAACCAGATTCTCTTTTCTTTGCTTTTTGAGCAACAAAGAATACTCCAGTTTATTGCACAGAGATTGGAGGGCTGTAATAACCCTCACCACCGTGATTTTTAAGAGATCAAAGAAAAAGGGAAGATTCTGAATGGTACCTAAATTCCTGCATTTAAAATTCAAGAAAAAATAAAAAGCATCACATAAAAAATTAGGTTAACTGCAGCAGAATTCATGGTGAATGTGGCATGTATATTTGAATGATAGAATTTGACATTCAGTCTTAGCCAGCCTTTTTTAGAAAAAAAATTATCAGAGTCTGGTGGGAAATCAGAAGCTGTTTATGCCTTATCGTTTGTATACAGTAAAATACACTGGGAAGAAAAATTGATCCTGGCTTCATTTTCTCACCTGGGTTTTATTTCTCTACCCTCAGCTTTCCTGACTGAGGCTCATACTGTCCATGTTTATGTGAAATGGGCCTTATGCTCTCATCTTGCCTTTTGATAATTATACGTCTCCCCAGGAAAATGGCTTTACAGAGAAATTTTATAAATGTTTTAAAGATTTTATTATGAAGAATTCAGCCCTTCCACAATTATTAGTCTTAAAAGGTGCTCTTATAGCCATTGCTAGGAGAACAGCTATTGACCCTTTCATAAAGGGAAGACCAGCTCTCGTACACCCACGTGAGTGCTGTACCTTGGCATCTTTTAAACTCATACAATAATGTGGTAAAGCAAAACGATCATTTTTCTTGTTGGAGGACCTCTCATTCCCACTAATGGGAACACAATCAACTTTAGGCCTATGTAACCGCAAATTTCACTTTTGTTTTAACAGTTATATTGGAGGCTGTAATGAACTTCACCTTGTTTCATGAAGTTTGCTCAAGAGGCAGTTGCTAAACTTGTTAAAGAGACAACCTTCCAAATAGCTCTTGACTCAGTCACCCCTCTCATCCTCTTTGCCTTAGCCATCAACTCCTTTCACTACTGGACACTTCCCAACGGCTATCACTCTGACTTGCGTGTCCTCCTGCTGTCATTATTGAATGCCTCTCCCTTGACTGTAGGAGTAAGTCCGAACTGTACTATAGGCGTGCTAAGCCCCTGGGGACCTGGTTCTTAACATACTTTGTCTCTTCACTTGCTCTCACACGAACCTCATGAAGCAGTCTAACAAATCAGTGATCGTATCGTATCTCATTTGGTGGAACGGAGAATTATGGCATGTCTTTCAAGGCAGCTGTATAGTCTAATCTATGGCGGAGAAGTTTTACTTTTTTTTTTTTATTAATTTTTCTTGGAGTATAGTTGCTTCACAATGTTGCATTAGTTTCTGCTGTACAGCAAAGTGAGTCAGTTATATGTATACATATATCCCTTTTTTGGGGGGTTTCCTTCCCATTTAGGTCACCACAGAGCATTGAGTAGAGTTCCCTGTGCTATACAGCAGGTTCTCATTAGTTATCTATTTTATACACAGTAGTGTATGTATGTCAATCCCAACCTCATGGACCTAGAGATTGTCATACAGAGTGAAGTAAGTCAGAAGGAGAAAAACAAATATTGTATAATATCACATATATGTGGAATCTAGAAAAATGGTACAGAAGAGCTTCTTTGCAAAGCAGAAATAGAGACACAGATGTAGAGAACAAACTTATGGACACCAAGGGGGGAAGTGGGGAGGTGAATTGAACTGGGAAATTGGCAGAGAAGTTTTAGAGCCAGACAGATATGAGCTTTAATTTTCTTTTCTTCAGTTAATAAATGTCTGTGAGAAAATCATTTAACCCCTGGAATCTTGTATCTTAAAATGGGCATGATGATAAGAAGAAACAGATGTTAAGGGGCCAGGCACAGTTGCTGTCCTATCATTGTTAGGCCAAAAGAAAAGGAACTATATTTCCATAGGTTATATAATATAATGGGAAAATATAGAGGTGTCAGAGGCAAGCAGATCAGGTTTTAGTTTCGCTGAATCTCAGTTTTATCATCTGTAAAACAGAGATCAGGAAATGGGGCTAGCTGGGTTATTAAGATGAAATATGACAATAGATATAAAATGTCAAGTACATTGCCCAGCACAAAGTCAGTGTTTCAAAAGATGGTATATATGATTACTATTATGCCCTCTATACAATAAAATAGCACTAAAAGCATTATTAAACTGCATTCCAACCACACAATGTTAGTAGTGAGTTAGAGGTGAATTCATGCTTGCAGTCCATTTATCCACTCACTTTATTTAATGAGCATTCTTTTAAATTACCATCTTGTTCCAACTATGGTTCCAGGTGACAGAAGTACAAAGATGAATGTTATAGCTCTTGTTCACAAGGAGCTCCCAATCTACTGGAGGAAAGAAGATTTTTCAAAAGGCACGATGCAATATATACATGCGAGAAATATCCAAACAGTGTTCTGCAAAAAAGTGAAAACCAATTGCATCAAAGAAAGTTTTAGGGAAGTACCGACAATTTGAGCATGACGGAGGAAGTGATATCTCAAAAGGCAGTGTTTAGAGGAAGGACATTCTGGAAGCAAGTAACACTTTGAGCATAGACACGGGGATGGGAAAGGTCTGGAGAATGCTGGAGCACATTAGGGAAATGTAGGGAACTCTGCGGATGCCACGGGACTGGAGGAATGCTGGCAGGAGATAGGAGCTTAGCTTGGGGGTAACGGGAGATGACCCCCATTCAATGCAAGATTTTTTTGAATGGCAAAGTGACCTGGTTAGAAAAAATGCTTAGAAAGATGGTCAAATGGAGATTTGGAGGCCAGCAAGGAGGCTGCTGTAATAATCCAGGTAAGAGTTAACAAGGGAACTAAGGTGCTTATTAATAGAAATAAAACGTCCAGACGTGAGAAAGACTGCGGCTGTTTTAAGGAGAAAAAAAATTTAGTTAATTATTACCATGTGGGGGACATTGTATTTTTTGTTAATTATTGCTGTGTTCTGGCTTGTAAACCCAATGGTTATTCTGATGTTTGAGCAGAAAATATTGTCTCATCAAAAGTAAATTTCATTAGCAAATAAGGTCAAGTGTATTTGCTATGGCCACACCACAGTGGGCGTTGGAACCCAGATTAGAATGTAGGTCAGTCTGGGTCCAAAGTTTACATGCTTTCCATGCCTATGTTCTACCACACTGCCTTCTGAAGGCATGTGCTTGGGTACTTTGCTCTGCTGGGTAAGGTGTGAAGAGAGCATAAAGTTCATGGAGGAGTGTGATGGGAGATAAAGCCACACAAAGAAACAAGGATTAGATTACACAAAGCCTAGTGAGCCAGATGGAGTCAGATCCTGGGGGCAAAGGGGAATGCTTGAAGAACTGTGTGAAATTAAGAAACATGAATATGGGAAAGAATGGTGGCAGGGAGATAGGTTAGGGGTGTGTTGCAAAGATTCAGGCAAGAGAATATAGTAGCTTGAACTAAGGCATGGCCATGGGGATGGAAGTCTACTTATTGATATAGACAGTATTAGCAATGTACTGCCAAGGAGTAAAAGCAGGTTTCCAAGTAATATGAATCTCACGTTGTGTTAAGAAGATAAATAGATATCTGTATTTTTACCTGGGTCTATATCTTTCTCTCCCATTCTCTCTCTCATCCTCTCTCTCTCTCTCTCTCTCATTCTCTATCTCATCTCCCCATACCCCACTCTGTATCCCTCTCTCTCTGTAATGTCTTCATGGGTAATCTCAGAGTGAGAGGATAGCTGGCATTTTTTGGCCCTTTTCTATTATAGCTAATATACTTTTAAGTAATGACTTGTGTCAGAAATTGTGCTAAGAGCTTTATGGTCATTTGCTTATTTAATCCTTATGATAGTTTTATGAGATAGGTATTAATGTAATTATCACTATTACTACTGCTACTATTATTATTATTATCCCCATCCTAAAGTGAAATTGAGACTCATGGTAAAAAGTAAGCAGCCCGACTAGAGCGTAGTTGCTTTGTTGATTGGATGAATAAATACAGATCGTGCATATTTTAGTAACAGGGTAAGAACCCCAACTAATACTTGCATGCTTCCATGGATTAATATTTTAAACACCATGAAATATTTTATATTTCATCTATTAGTTCCTTTTATTAAAGATAAAATATATTTAATATATTTATAAATTGATTCACATAGGCTATAAAACATTCTTCACAAATTATATTGTTGTCTAGCTCTCACTTACTCATAGGAAAAAATGACCATTTTGTCTCTTTTAAAACTTTTATTATAAAAGAGATACATGGGGCTTCCCTGGTGGCACAGTGGTTGAGAGTCCGCCTGCCGATGCAGGGGACACGGGTTCGTGCCCCGGTCCGGGAAGATCCCACATGCCGCGGAGCGGCTGGGCCCGTGAGCCATGGCCGCTGAGCCTGCGCGTCTGGAGCCTGTGCTCCGCAACGGGAGAGGCCACAGCAGTGAGAGGCCTGCGTACCGCAAAAAAAAAAAACCAAAAAAACCCCAAACAAACCAGAAGCAACCTATTTGTTACATTTATAGTTAGTAATAATATGCCCAAATATATTTTTCTTAATCTAACAATATAAGTAATATTTACAGAATCCTCCCACCACAGTGAAAGAAGATAGCATGCACATGGGCACGTGGCCACACACTCACTTCCTTCCTATGTCCTTACTTCCAGTTTCTGTTAGTTTCATTTTCACATATATATATATACTTTCATAGTTTATAGCAGTTACATTTTGCATAGTAACCAACATTCTCACCATTCCTTAACCTTAGTTCTACATTAAAATAAAGTCAGTGCATAAGAACTTTGTTTTCATAGTTCCTCATTCTATGCATTTTATTTTGCTTCATTTCTTGGTTGAATGGATTTTATGACCAGGCTTTTTTTTTTTTTTTTTTTTTCTTTCCAAGAAGGGCTCATGGGTGACATTTCATCTGAGTTCTACCATGTATAAAAATGGCTTTCCGGGACATGTGTATATGTATAACTGATTCACTTTGTTATAAAACAGAAACTAACACACCATTGTAAAGCAATTATACTCCAGTAAAGATGTTTAAAAAAAAAGGCTTTCGGTTTCCTTTATGCTTGAACACTGATTTGGCATGGTGGAAAATCCTTGAGTCACACTTCCTTTCCTTTAGATCATTGCTTTTACACATTGCTTCACTGTCTGGTAGCCCTGAACCTGGCCTAGGCAGAAACAGAAGCCTGTCTGCTCCTTATACCCCTCTTTGGAGGGAATCATGTGTGTGTCAGGAGTCATTCTTTGCCTCTGAAATTGAATAACCTACACAGTTACGTCTCACACTTGATATGATTTTGTCTGTCTATCTGTTAAATCAACTTTCCCAGGATTTGTCGCACCCTTTCACTTTGCATGTGTAAGTATTTCTTTAATTCAGCATTTTTTGTTACATTATAAGAAATATTATTCTCTTGTCTAATTTGTTCTCTTTTTTTCAGGAACATTAATCATCCATATGTTTGCTCTCTTCTGTATTTCGTAGCTATATTTTCTTCAATCTCTTTTACTATTTATCCTTTTTCATGTTATTTTATATTATTCCTCTAAACCTGTCCTCCCTAACTTTGTTTTGATGTTCAATGAAGTCTTAACTCTACTTTTTTTTTTTTATACTTCTCACGATTTAATTTCTATCATGGTTTGTTTATTCTTGTCTAATTATTTGCTAAGTCCTCTTCCCTGGGGTCATTCCCCTCCTTAGTGATCGATTTCTCTGTTTCTGCAAGAATAAGTCTCTTGTGCTTCCCTGGAAGCCTTATATGGTCATGGTTTTCTTGGTGACGATTTAGACCTGCTGAGCTTTCTTCAGGTAATTATGCCATGTGAAGATACAGACATGATCCAGCAGCAAACCTATGTTCTAAAGAGGTATGCAGGAGATGAATTCAGAAAAGACCACTGCAAAGGGCAGGGTTGCAGGTGCCTAAGAGATGGATCAGGTTGGAGTTTTCACCAGGTGATCTCTCAGACTCTAAAGAGTGAGGATTTTATAGCCTAACTCTGTGCACTATATGATGTACTTTCTCTGAGTTTAAAGATATGTATCAGTCTCAAAGGGAGTTATCTGGTCAATCCAAACCCATGCTTATCTCAGGAATTAAACACTGAAATTCAAGAATAACCAACAAACACTAAAGGCTCTTCAGAGTGCCCACTGCACTGCCTGGAAAGATATTCGAGATAATCACAATGCAGTCTGGCTTTCAGGCTTGTGGCAGACAGTGCTGCACGGTATTCAGGGCAGGGGATTTGTGTTGGTTGAC
The DNA here is from genome assembly GCF_005190385.1 of Monodon monoceros. Lineage (NCBI taxonomy): Eukaryota > Metazoa > Chordata > Mammalia > Artiodactyla > Monodontidae > Monodon > Monodon monoceros. Next base: position 98,209,573 of record NW_021703782.1, read on the forward strand.
TGGGCTTGAATATTACCTGTATCACGTATCAGCTGTGGGAACCTGGGCAACTTATTTGATATCCCTGAACATCCATCTGTGATTATCTGTAGCAAAAAAAGTAAATTATGTCTGGAAAATCCATGGAAAATTACCTGGCACAAACGAAATATTCAATACAGCTGCAATGATTGTAATGTAACCAGAAGTAGATGGTGGAGTTTTTTGCAGTACGCGGGCCTCTCACCATTGTGGCCTCTCCCGTTGCGGAGCCCAGGCTCCGGGCGCGCAGGCTCAGCGGCCATGGCTCACGGGCCCAGCCGCTCCGCGGCATGTGGGATCTTCCCGGACCGGGGCACGAACCCGTGTCCCCTGCATTGGCAGGCAGACTCCCAACCACTGCGCCACCAGGGAAGCCCCGGGTGGTAGAGTTTTATTGGAGGTAGTTAGCACTTGTTTTGGCTTATAAGGCATTGGTCACAACGTCTGCTGTGCTATGTGTGAGTTGCCTCTGTTTGAACATGACACCTATGAGCTCCTGGAGAACACACACGAAGACCGCATCCACTTCTCCTTCTCACCCAGCACAGTCGTGCCCACAGAATGATAGATGGCTGCTGATACATATTCTAACCAGATTTCAGGACCCAGTGGCCTCCAACAAAGGGGGCAAAAGATAAACTTTGGCCTTGTGGTAAGTGAGCTTCTCACTCCACCCACCAAGTGTTTTTATCCGTATGGATATGATTCCACTTTATTCTGTATAAACCATTTGGGGAAAAAGACCTGTTAACTATTATAAAATGTTAATGATATTTTTAACATTTTGATGTTCATGATAAAAATGAGTTCATTAAAGAAAAAACTTATAAATATGAAGCAGAAAATAAAAATCACCTTTCATCCTACCAACCATAATACGCCACTTTATTTTAAGATGTTTCCATTGTATTTTTAATGCATACACACATATATTTATGTCTAGGTACAATATGCCTATAATATATTTAGCATTATGGAGGGGAGTGAATTGGGGAATATTTTAAAAGATGTTTAGCTGTATTATTTCCCAACTCGACAGAAGAAAAAGACTAAAAGAAGCATTTGCCTAACAGTAAATTATTTCTTGAAGAAAAAGTCTTTAGCTTTAATGAACAAACACAAAGGCAATTGTTTATATGTTGATGGCCCTTCTAGAATCCCTGAAGGGGTTTGGAAATGCTGCCTTTTAAACAGGTGAAACCTCCTCTCCCTGCAGTCTTATTCCCACCGTTAATTTATTTAGAAAATCTTTTTACTTCTAGGAAAAACATAAACACAAAGTTATGTTTCAGTCCAGCCTGAATTAGTGGAGTCTGAATTAATGAGATTTGCCTGTATTTAATTCAGCTTCTTCAAACATGCGTTCCTCCTGATAAAATCACCTCAGGATGCAAGAACAAAACAGTAACAGTTAAAATATGCAATGGCAGAACGCCAACTCTGAGTGTACCTTCAGAAATCAATGAGACACCATTGGGGCTTTAAATCTTGCCCCGCGAGGGTGAAGGGTAAGCTGGGACGAAGTGAGAGAGTGGCATGGACATATATCCACTACCAAACGTAAAATAGAATGCTAGTGGGAAGCAGTTGCATAGCACAGGGAGATCAGCTCGTTGCATGGTGACCACCTAGAGGGGTGGGATAGGAAAGGTGGGAGGGAGGGAGACGCAAGAGGGAAGAGATATGGGGATGTATGTATACGTATAGCTGATTCACTTTGTTATACAGCAGAAACTAACATACCATTGTAAAGCAATTATATTCCAACAAAGGTGTTAAAGAAATAAATAAATAAATCTTGCCCAGGAGGTGAGTGGATTGTGTTACAGTTTGGATAAGCTGTTCCAGGGCACAGGCTTGCCATAGAAAGTACTCCACAGGCTCGGGGTCTGTGGAGGTACAACTTGCGTTTTGTTAGCAAGAACTTTGCAGCAAAAGATGCTAAAGCAAGCTGCAAAGCAGGCCCAGCTCAAATCTGAATGGCACTTGGACTTGGTACAGATTGAGCACCAGACTGGTCTTTAGTGGAGCATCTGGTTCAAGCCATCATGGTTGGTGAGGGATCTAGATACTGACCATAGTGGCCAAATCATGAGAGGATGTTAGGAATAGTTGGGGAGAAGAGCAAAAAATAAGCAAATGAAGGTTAGGGAGAAAAAGGGGACTGGATGGGAAGGCAGAACAGGAGTAGATGTTTTTGCATGCAAATAAGGATGATTGACCCAGAAATAGACCACTCCCTCATTTCTACCTGACTTAATCCTGAAAATGCTTCTCTCGGATCCATATTTGCATTACTTTTGAACATGCCCCACTTCCTAAACTGAGACTAAACCCTTTGAAGCAAATACTTAGTTGTTGTATCCCCAGTAAATATGATAGCATCTGACACATAGCTAAGGCTTAATGAATGTTCATTTAATGAACAAATGAAGGAATAAAACTGAGACACAGACCCGTATGTCTCAGCACAGCTTTCTTTGATCCATAAAAGGGGAGAGAGATGAAACAGGTTTAGGAAGTGTTTGATATAGCCAGGCCTGAATATCTGGCTGCATTCTGTTGTGACATGGAGCAATTTGAGCTTGTGCTTATCTTAAGCATCAGGCTTTGGGAAATAGTCCTGGGTCTGAAGGGAGGGGAGTTGCTTTCCTTAAATAGGTGCTGTTAACTAAGTCCAGCACGGTTACTTAGGGCGTTTTGCATTTAAACATCTACAGTACCTTACGCCACTGAGACCCTGAGAGCTGGAAGTCAACAGTCAAAAGCCCAGTGTTTGCAGTGAAGTCAATGTAAGATGGTGTCAGGAGGATGTGTCCTGCGCTCCAAGACCACTGGGAATTCCAGCTCTGGTAGCATCATTTACTTCCTGCAACCTGCAGGACACTTTCTTTCCCTGACTCTGATTCTAGACAGACAGACAGACAGACATTCATTAACTAGAAGCATGCTCCAGACCACAGGCCACCTCCTCACTCCTCACCTGGAAGTAGAGTGAGGGCTCCAACAGCTGTGTTTGGAAGAGTGAGTGACCTTTCTTCTCTAGGATCTGCCTACTTGCAAAGTAGTGCACTGGTCTCCCCCCCGATGTAGGGGAGCAAAGTTTGCCACCCCAAAATATGTCCTTGGCATGAGGATTGTTTGGAGCTGGTTATTTTTGAGAAACAGATGACTCAGGAAGTTTTTCTTTTTACCTCCCCCTTAACTGCCTAAAAGAATTTAGAGGGCTTCCCTGGTGGCGCAGTGGTTGAGAGTCCGCCTGCCAATGCAGGGGACATGGGTTCGTGCCCCGGTCCGGGAAGATCCCACATGCCGCGGAGCGGCTGGGCCCGTGAGCCATGACCGCTGAGCCTGCGCGTCCGGAGCCTGTGCTCCACAACGGGAGAGGCCACAACAGTGAGAGGCCCGCGTACGGCAAAAAAAAAAAAAAGAGAGAATTTAGATAGGGAGCCTGTACCAGAAAGAGAGCTATTACCAAAGATAACTTCTTTTTATATCAGAAAGATTTCTCTGAATGGCAGGGCAAACATCTGTTTTCTAAACAGTTGCTCTTCCCCTCACCCTGTGAACTGTCTGTCTCTCTTTTGAAGCCCCAGGCCCCTATCTCATTCTCCCTAGCTCAGGATGGCATATAAGCCTCAATTGCCTGTTTATTTATGGTTTCGTATTCTTATGGGGTCCTTGGACGTACATGATGAAATCTGTTTTTCTCTCATGAACCTGCCCCATGTTGATTTAATTCTTAGACCAGCAGGAAGAACCTAGAAGGGCAAAGGAAAGCTTTTTTCTCCCCAACACTGATATGCCAGGAGGGAAGTTTTATCTTCAAGGGGAGAGACCTGTAGTTGTCTAGTGCCGTCTATGATTGCGTGGGCATATCTGTAATTTGGGGGTTTATATCGTCATGCACACCTAAACCACATCCTCCAATCTCTCCTTTATCAGTGTGACAGGTGATATTTAGATTTTTAATGCCCTAACCACTCTCCCTCTCCACTGGTTTAGAATGCAGGTGACATGGGGTCCTCGAAACATTATCCAGGAAGGCACTTGACCTCAGGGAATCTGAGATTTCTCATTCACACAATGGATATGCCAGTGCAGGGGGTCTCCCAAGTGTGATAAGGAATAAAAAAGATGATCAGTAGAAAAGTGGATGGTTGTTTCAGGGTTGCCCAAGATGACCCCAAGCCTCAATGATTCACTAGAAGAACTCATAGGACTCAGAAGTTGTTACACTCACGTTATAGTTTATTACAGCAAAAGGATGCAGATTAAAATCAGCAAAGGTAAATGTACATAGGATGAAGTCCAAGAGAATCAAATGCAAGCTTCCAGGTATCTGCTTCCTATGGAGTTGCAGGGACACTTAATTCTCCCAGCAATGATGTGTGACAGTAGAGGTGAACTGTTGCCGCCCAGGGAAGCTCACCTAAGCGCTGGTACCCAGGATTTTCCTGGGATCGGTTATGTAGGCATAATGCAGCGTCCATGTGACTGACCTCAGGTACTCGGACTCCGGGTCCACAGAGCAAAAACAGATAAAAGCCCTACATCACATTTGTTAGCATTTTGATCTGTCTGATCAAACTGGCAGCATGGCCCAAGGCCCCAGGCATATAAAAACACTCTTCTCAGGCAGAATATTCCAAGGACTTAGAGCTCATCTCTCAGCAGTTGGCCAAGAGCCAGTCCTGAAGACAAGTCTTAGAAATTTGCAAGGTTTGAGCAACCCAAGTAGCTAAGTTAATCCTTTCTTGCATAAAGGTCAATCATAAGGTACTATATTCATCTATAACATTAGGTTTCTTAGTGTAAAGGAAACGTACTGGTAAGAATGAGGTCTATATTTCAACTAGAAGATCGCTACACTAAAGAATACTGTGAAAGCTTTCTGACTGGGGAGGGTCCACCTTTTCCTTCTGAGGCAGCTAAGTACAGTACCAAGTACGACAGCAGGTGCTCAAGGTTTGCTAGATGAAAGAAGGAATGAATGATTTCAATAACACGAGCTTGGCTATGAGAGGTGATGTGAATCCAGCTCTTCCAAAGTCCCAAAGCCAAAGACATTTTCTGAGACTCGATTTCCTCCTCTGTCAAATGAGGATGGCTATGCCTATCTTTCTTTCAGAGTCTTTTGGAGAATTAGAGATTTGAACAGCTCGATGCCAGGCACATAAGTAATAAAATGGTCCTGCTTCACTGAGGCACAGTCAGAAGTCAAGCCATCCTAGGGAGACCCACTGCTTACCCATAACTGTATCCCTCGTGTGCTGAACTGGCATAAAAACAAAGCAAGGAAAGGTTTAAATGAGAAGATCATCACTCCAGACCTTTGCTCTGGCAGCCATGAGAAATGTGCCACGATCAAAGCATGAGCATCTTCTAATACAACAGGATTTCCGCTTTCTACACCCAGCGTGATGTTTCTATTTACGTTGCTTCTTATCAGATGTCTGAAAAGTACATATTATGGCTTCAAAAAATATTTATTTTTTAATCAGCTTATTAGAGAGTTCCATGTACAATAAAGCCGTTATATGGCAGCAAATCCCAGCTGCCGTGAAGGGTTCCTTGCAACGTGACAGATTTAGGTCAGTGTCATTAACAAACATCCAGACCGATGTTGCCAGCTTGAGGATCACAGAAGATGACAAATTCCCCTCGCGAGAGGACAGGGGGAAAGAGGATTCGTCATACTAGGTCGCTCTGCCCATCCATTGGCCTGTCCCAGGGAGGATCCTGAACCAGATGCTCTGGAAAAAGGATGTTAAATATCTACATAGTCTTTGAGCAGAACACGGGAGTGAAAGTCAAATGTTTTCATTCCTGCCCTGGGTTATGGACTAAATGTTTACATCTCCACCCCCACCCAACCCCTCTGACCTCAATTCACATCTTGAAACCCTACGTGAAACCCCAGTGTGATGGTATTGAGAGCCGAGGCTTTTGGGAGGTAATCAAGTTTACATAAGGTCATGAGATGGAGCCCCCAGATGGGATTAGTGTCCTTATAAAAAGAGAAGTCTGGAGCTCTCACTCTCCTTCGTGTGAAAAGACCCAACAAGAAGACAGCCATCTGCAAACCAAGAGCAAGTTCCCACCAGGCACTGAATCTCTGGCACCTTGATCTTGGACTTCTCAGCCTCCAGAACTGTAAGAAATAAATGTTTGCTATTAAAGCTGCCCAGTTTAAGATATGCTGTTATAGAAGCCCAAACCGACTAAGACACCTTGTGTCTGCTAATGACTGTGTGACCTTGGCTAGGCCTCTTGAACCTCTCTGGGCCTCTGTCTGTGCATGTCTGAAATAAAGAAAGCAGCACATGGGTAGTCCACAAGTACTGAACACATACCTGATGCCAGGTGCTGTACTAGGACTAGGGATACAACAGAGACCAAGATAAATACAGTGTCTTCATAGCTGTTCTGCCAACTTATATATAATGGATATTAATTTATTTCATTACGTACAGATGTGAGAAATGTTACCTATTTTTTTCTTTTTAAATTATATGTTTCTGAGTTATCATCTACCCGATTAGCAGAATGACCATCACACTCATTCATGAAATTCCCTCCAGCCCTCTCTTGGATGCTGCTTTAATCCTGCACACATATGGCCGGAAAGAAAATGAGGCAGAGGCCTGGTCCTTGGTCTCTACTGACCACTAGCTTGCAGCTATTACCTGGAGATGTGTGCAGGAATCCTGCATGCTTCTTCTACAGAGAGCATGCTGGGGTCATTCATGGTACAGTCTCATGCCTCGGGGTCTTCACAAGGCAACCCGGATACTTCCCTCAAGGCCACATGCCAGGTGTCCATTCTCCAAGGCATCCAGGCCAGCAGTTGCATCAAAGGTCCTCCTCCCCATGGGGAAGAAAGGTATAGTCTCATTCTCAGAAAGTCCAAGCTACCATGCCATCTCCCAAAGAACCTGTTCTGTCTTCTGATTCAAGTACCTGTCTCTCTCCACCTACTCCACAGTGACTACAGCCTAATTCTTTGATGGACCACCGTATTAGTCTGCTCAGGCCACCAGAACTAAATATCACAGACCAGGTAGCTTAAACCGCAGACCTTTATTTTCTCACAGTTCTGGAGGCTAGAAATCCAAGATCAAGGGGTCGGCAGATTTGGTTTCTTCTGAGGCCTCTCTCCTTGGTGTACGGAAGGCCACTTCTCCCTGTGTTCTCACAAGGTCTTTCTTTGCATACACACATCACTGGTGCCTTTTTGTGCGCCCAGATGTTTCCTTTTTATAGAGACACCAGTCAGATTCGATGAGGCCCACCCTAACAGCCTCATTTTAACTGAATCACCTCTTTATTTCCAAATACATTCACATCCTGAGGTGCTGAGGTTTAGATCGTCAACACGTGAATTTGGGGGGACATACTTCAGCGTGTAACAGCCATCAACACTATCAACTGCTCCACAAGATGCCATATTCTTGGACTACGATGAGAATGGTCCCCAT
>NW_021703782.1:98217084-98287204 GCF_005190385.1 Monodon monoceros
AGAGGGCGTCTTCTGCAGGATCGTCTCCACAAGATGCCATATTCTTGAACTACGACGAGAATGGTCCCCATGCAGCTGTGCAAAGCAACCTGACCTCCCCAGAGGGCGTCTTCTGCAGGATCATCTCTGAAACCAAAGGAGCCGCTGGCCTTTCCCAAGGGTTCAGAACTGTCTTGAAGGACGAAAGCTGCATTTTGTGGGTGGTACGTGTGAATTCTCAAAAGGACAGATGGATGGTGACTTCCGTTCTTTTGGATGGTCCCATATTCAAGAAAACAAGACACAGTTAATCTCTTAATCAGGATATTCTGCTTCATTAATGATAATAATAATAATAGCTAATACTTATCTTGTGTTTGCTATATACCTGGTGCTTTATACACGTAAGCTCCTTTAATCCTCCAATCTTAGTAATCATCGTAAGGATCAAAAACAGGAATGTAAGCAGATAATGCCCTTTCAGAGGAAGAATAGAGAGGAATACATATTTATTTTGCTCCTACTATGTGCAGGGTGCTTTTTTGGGTATTGTATCTCATAGTCTTTTTTAATCCTCATAGCAGCCCCACAGGTGGGTGTTAATATCTTCATGTATGGATGATGGAACCAGCCTGAGAGAGATGAACTAACCTGCCACACCGCTAAGTCCTGGCCTGGACCAGGGTTCACTCTCAAGGGAAGTTGACTCCAGAGTTTGTGCCCTTAAGCGCTATTCGAAAGAGGCAGGTGGGTCAGATGAATTTCTTGCATCATCACTAAGGCTGACCAGAACTTTATATGAGACAAGCTCTCGGAGTGGATCAGTTCCTGGGCAAGTAGTTGGTTCAGACACAGCTGCTGCAGGCTATGGGATGATGACTATTTAGTGGAACTTGACCTGGTAGCAGTGGGATGAAGAAAACAAAAGTGAGTGATAGAGAGTCCAACCAAACAGCATCAGGTCAGCCATAATGACATGAGGAGTGGCAGGAGGGCAAGCCCTGTGGCTGAGAGTCAAGACAGGCAAATCAAAAGGGGGGGGGGGCAGGGAAACGGATGATCCATGAATTCAGGTTCAAGAGCAAGACTCTGTGCGTTAAGGAAGGGGTGGTGATGTATCCCCAGCCTCCCCACCTCCCCACCCCCAGAGAATGCAGCCTCTCCTTTCTTCAGGGACGGGGGAAACTACGCAGAGAATCAAGCCAGGAGTTCAAGAGACTAGACCAGGGGCCCAGGTACTGGGTTACAAGCATAAAGTGGGATAGCCGGGGGGCTGACGGGCTGCTAGTGCACTTGATCACATGTCATGCTTGAAATTCTGCAAGGGCTGCTAGATGCTCTTAGGATAAGGTCCAGAATCCTCCTATGGGTTGCAAGACCCTTCATCCCATGACTATATAATACTTTTACCTTCTGCTACTCCTTCGCACCCCCATCCCCAATTCATTCCTCTCTCCCCTCTCTTCTTTCCCTCCCTCTCCCCTTTTCTCTCTCTCATCTCCAGCTGAACTGGACCATTGCATGTACTGCCACTCCACATGGAACAAATTTCCCTTCCTTTTTGTTCAACTCTTACTTATCATTCAAGACTCTCATTAAACATCAGATCTTCTGGTGCTTTCCACGACTTTCCCCCCCTTCCCTGTCCGATCTAGGCTAGGGGTTCATGTTGTAGACTCCCACGGCATCTTATACTTCCCACTCCTTAACACGTATCACACTTCAAAATGAATGTCTATCTTTCACTCTCAACTGCAAACTTAAATATTTGTTGAATGAATGAATATGGAGTTGAACTCTGACACCTTCAATCTCTACTGACTAAGAATAATATTCTCTCCAGATCTGACTTCGAGACTGAACTTGTAGGTGGTAACCAAGTGGCTGCAGCTGTAGGGAGAGGCGGCCCACATGAGCCGGGAACCTCGCATGTCCTGCTGGCCACAGTTGCCACATCAACATGCAGTGAAGCTGACTCACCAAGTCCTTGGCTTGTTAAATCTTTCTTAGCACATTGTTTCTACAGTATTTGAAAGAAATTTTTAAAAATATTCGCTCTGTATTTTTTCCACTAATTTAGACTCTTTTCCCCTTTGCCAGCCTTCTGTTCAACCGAACCTCCCAGAAAACTCTCCTCCCGGGTGCTTCCAATTCGCACGTGTCCCTTGTGCTATAGGCGGGATTTTAAGCAAAAGTTTGGTCCTGGGCTTCCCTGGTGGTGCAGTGGTTGAGAGTCCGCCTGCCGATGCAGGGGACGCGGGTTCGTGCCCCGGTCTGGGAAGATCCCACATGCCGCTGAGTGGCTGGGCCCGTGAGCCATGGCCGCTGGGCCTGTGCGTCCGGAGCTTGTGCTCCGCGGGAGAGGCCACAACAGTGAGAGGCCCGCGTACCGCAAAAAAAAAAAAGAAAGTTTGGTCCTTTTCAGGACGGCAGTATCAGCCCTTAATGTACCAGCACAGAGCTCTCTCTGCTGTTCCTGGCTGGGTTGCTAAGCAACATCCCTGCTTGCTTGGAAATGGGGTGAGGCTGTACCGAGCTTTGTCAGAGAGAACTCTGGGAACAGTCACCACTCTTCTTCATTACTTCTCTTACAAACTCAGTCTTTCATTCTCTTTTTCCCCGATTCCATTTTTATCATTGAAAAATGATGTCTTCTTCCATTCTGCCCTCCCCGTGTGAACTGTTGGAAGCTAGGAATTTGTCTACCTCTTCCGCTTAGTTTCTGTGCTATAGCTGATAGCCAGGGAGCCACATACTCAACAGGGGAAGCCAAAGGGCATAATGGGGTCATGACTTCAAGCTCCAGTCTTGATGCATGCCTTGCCCAAAGGAATTATGAAAGCTAACTTTTATTGAGTGCTTCCCATGTACCAAGGGAGTTCTAGGCAGGCCCTTACCTGCACTAAAGGGTGTAAATCTGTAAAGGGTGTAATGGGTGTAATGTAAAGGGTGGAAATCTGGCAAGAGAAACATCCTCATGGCAACTGGATCAACTGGGAGTTTTATTCTCCCCAAGCGACAGATGAAGAAACTCCACAGAGGTTAAGTAACTTTCCAAGGTCACAGAGTTTATAAGAATTGAACCTCTTCAGGCCCCAGATCCCATGCTGCTAACCACTCCATCTCACTGTTTAATTTTGTGCTAAAAAAGTAAATGGTGAAACTGAACTTAAGTTACCAACCTTTTTGGTGCCTAAATTCCTCACCTGCATGATGTCAATAATAACTCTCTCCTAGGCATTTATGAGGATTGGATTAGATACGTGCTAAGTACCCAGGGCATCATAGAGGAGCAGTAAACATTACATGCCTTCTTTCCCTCTTCTGTAAATGTATGCTGAATCCCATTTCCTAAGACCTGATTGACCTTACAAGGTTAGAAGGTGAAATAGGCATTTATATTCCCCTTTCCATAGACATTGCTTGAAAAAGCACATGTAGAAGTAATTTTTTGGTAAACATCTAAAATTCTTTTTTTTTTTTTTTGCGGTACGCGGGCCTCTCACTGTTGCAGCCTCTCCCTTTGCGGAGCACAGGCTCCGGACGCGCAGGCTCAGCGGCCATGGCTCACGGGCCCAGCCGCTCCGCGGCACGTGGGATCTTCCCGGACCGGGGCACGAACCCGTGTCCCCTGCATTGGCAGGCGGACTCTCAACCACTGCGCCACCAGGGAAGCCCAACATCTAAAATTCTTTAATCACAATATAGTTTATTCATTCTGCCTTTCTGTCTTTGTGTCACTGTAAGAGAAAGAAAAATTGGTTTGCATGTTATGGTCAAGAACGACAATTCTGGGACTTCTAGGATAGGCGAGATACAAATAGCTTGAGAAAGTGGGGTGACAGCAGGAAGCTGAACGAGGAACAAGGAAGATATCTTTACACAACCGCACCCATTGTCTACAGAAGTCATTCTCTATCCTCCCCAATTATCCCAAAGATCCCATCCAGCTCTGTGGGGGGATGGGCCAGGGATAGATTTCAGGAGCCTTGGATCAGACTGGTTCCAGCCCATGTTGAAATGTAGGAATAGGCCCAGCTGGAGATCAAAGCCATCCTCTTTGTATGCTAGGCATGGAGAACAGACTATGGCGTTCATCTCCCGCTCACCACCTGCATATTTCACTCCCTCAGCACTGCTTTCCCAGAGAAGAGCAATGCACAAATCAATAGCACTTTGCCCAAAGAGATGGTGGACCTACCTGGAGCCAGCAGGCTTCCCTGAGGTGTCTGAGCAGGAATATGAAATGTATCTGGGCTCTGTGCCAGATCCTGCTCCTCCGGATGGAAAATCTGTCCTAGACAGCCCATTTCTCCTGGGTCCCTGCTGAAGCTCTGACTCCAGGAGTCAGTATACTTAAAGCTATCTGGGTACCCTTGACTCTGGCTCACAGAGGAATTGAATGGTTCTGTAATAAAACAGTGGTGCCAGATGCCTCTTAAGGTCTGGATTATGCTTATAAATAACTTTGTTAGGCCACTTATTTTCACTAATTGGGGAAATCGTGCAGCATACTTAAGAGACCTATTTTTGGAGACTGGCAAATCATAATTCCATCACTAGCTGTGTGACCACAGACAAGTTATTTCATCTTTCTAAGACTCAGTTTCTTCATGTGTAAGCTGAAGTGATAATTCGACCCCCTCTCATTGGGTTGCAGTGAAGTTAAATGAGTAACTCACATCAAATTGTTACTGTAGTGTTTGGCTTCTAAAATGAGCCCAATTGATGTTAGCTAGTATTATGAAGAATATTATTTTGCATATCTATCTATCTCAAGTATATTTTTATTTATGTCACCTATTTAACAGATAGGCTTCCTATAGGAAGCCACAGTTTTAGGCTCTCAAACATATGTAATTCTCATAACCAACCATGTTAGAGAGAACCTGTTAAGAACCTCATTTTCACAGAAGAAGAAATTGAAGCACAGAGAGGTTAAACATCTCAGTCAAGCAGCACAGGTAGTTAAGTGGATGAGCTCTACTTTCTCTTGTCTCCAGGCTGTACTCTTAGCTACAGCCCTATGCTGCTAGTTATTTTCTCATGTCAGGAATAATGTTGACTATAATGGTTAAATCACTCACCTGGAAGTTGGGGGATCTGAGTTTTAATCTGAGTTCTAATCCGAGGTGTCTAATAATTCAGGAAAACCCAGCTCCTGGGTCCAGGCTTTAAGCACAGCATCCTTTTGCACACTAACAAAATGCTAGGTGATGTTATTATTAATTTATAATTATACATTATGCAATTAACACCATATAATTAACGATCCCTTGGCAGGGTTTGTAATCACCCTCTAATTTGTAAGAATGTTACAGTTTCCTCACTGATGCAAGCCTGTGGCAGAGTCACACCAATCTTGGGTCCCTGGTTAAGGTTTGCAGGGGTCACTTGACAGGGAGAGCACAGCCATCCCTGGTGACATCAATAGGAAAATTTATACCAGTAGCTTGGGAATCCCTTCTTTCCCTTATCAATCAGCTCGGAAGCTTTTACTTAAAACTTTTGTCAAAGCCATTTTCTTCTTGGCATAAATGGCTCCATGTAGAAGTTTTATGGAGACTGTGAAATCTTGACTGTGGACAGGCTCCTTGTTCATTCTTAGGATTCTTAGGGAAATATTGGCCCTGGGGTGGAGCCAGTGCAGTTCTGGCTGTGGACACTTACCAAGCAAGGAAGTTTGCGAGTGGAGGTCAGATACTCAAATGAAAGTCAACTTGTGACTCATGAAGCTCATTTGTTTATTCCAAGCTATTTAATGGGGGTTTTCACTTAAACTGATTTCACACTGTTATAGAGTAAATATCTGTGTCCTAATATTGATACATTGAAATCCTAAACCCTCAAGGTGCTGGTATTAGGAGGTAGGGAGGTGATTAGGTCATGAGGGTGAAACCCTCATTAGTGGGATTTGTGCCTTTATAAAAGAGACCCCCGGAGAGCTCTCTTGCCCCACTGCCATGTGAGGACACAGTGGGCACACAGCCCTTTATGACCAGGAAGTGGATCCTCACCAGACAGTAAATCTGTGGGTGCATTGATCTTGGAATCCCCAGCCTCCAGAAATGTAAGAAATAAATGTTTGCTATCTGAGCCACTCCGTCTATGGTATTGTTGGAATAGACTGAATTGAGTAGGACAAAGCCTCTCTCTCTCAAATACTATTGTACCAGGCTCAGTGAAGCAGACTCTCCCCACTGATGATGCAGTACTTACCAATGCATGCCCACTCATCCTGTAACCAAGCTCATTACTTTCTGGTTTAGAGACCTCTTCCTTGTAGTTAGTGCTTATACAGAATGTATCTACTTCATACCTTTGGGATTTTGTATAGTTTGGGTTTTATTAACATGATCATAACTGTCATTTCCATTAAGGTGTTTACCTGTATGTTACTGTATTTTTTTTTTTTTTGCGGTATGCGGGCTTCTCACTGTTGCGGCCTCTCCCGTTGCGGAGCACAGGCTCCGGACGCGCAGGCCCAGCGGCCATGGCTCACGGGCCCAGTCGCTCCGCGGCATGTGGGATCTTCCCGGACCGGGGCACGAACCCGCGTCCCCTACATCGGCAGGCGGACTCTCAACCACTGCGCCACCAGGGAAGCCCTACCTGTATGTTAAAAACTGGCTTCCCTAAGGGCAGGATTCAGCTATCTGAACTACATTACCTTGATATGAGATTCTAGGCCAAAATATGCTTGAGATAGGGTAAAGGGAACTGAACCCACGCTCAGTGTTCAAGACTTTTAGGACAACTTTGGGTGCAACTCCTCATCTTTGAAAGCTGAAGTGTTAAATTTCGTAAAATAAAGGGTGTAGGCGAGATCAGAGGCACTTACTGAAGGTTTGTAGTATTCTAGAATGTTCAAGAAAGATCATTAAGGGATCTGTGAAATATTATTCAAAAGTGTATGTGAAGTCTCCATAAAACAGTCTCCATAAAACTTCTACATGGAGCCATTTATGCCAAGAAGAAAATGGCTTTGACAAAAATTTTAAATAAAAGCTTCTGACCACATTTTTATTGGGAAAGAGTCCAGAGCCTTCACATTTCTCAAAAAGATCCGCAATTCCCCCAAAAGTAACTATGACTTTTGAGTTGATTTCCTCCCCATTGGTTCAAAACTGTCCCATCCCATTCCCTGCATCTGTCTTGATCTGTGAGTTATTGAGAGGAAAGGGGGTTCCAAGCCAGTTAGAGAATGTACCCTATGCCTTGATGCCGAATGCATTAGATCCAATACTGAAAAGTGAGGGATGACCTTCCACTTGTAACTTCAGGCCCTGATAATGATTTGGAAAGACAGGGATATTGAGAAAGGAGAGTTCATTCAGGTAACCTCTTCCATCTGTAGGTTCTCAGGTTGGCAGAGCTGGAGCCACTGGTATTACTCTGTTCTTAGCAAGAGAGTACTCTCTGCTCAGCCTGAGCTCATTATAACCAACCAAAGATTTGCATTGATCTTCAGTTGGAAAAATGCCTATATAGAAGATTTTGGTGACATAGAAAAGAAAGATAGAGGAGAGAGAGAGAATATTTGCATATGAGTTTCTGTACATTATTAGCTTATTAGTTTAAATGTCATGGAACTGATTCTTGTCTTGGTTAGGAGGTTGGACTGGACAGTCTTTTACTTGGAGGTAGTGAAAAGAGAACTGTAATCATGATCAGTGTTCAAAACTTGTAGAATAACTTCGAGTATAACTCTTCATCTCTGAAAGTTGAAGTTTTACAGATTCTTAATGAGCCCTTTAGCCTAAAGAGTCTATGGTTCTATGTGTCCACTCTTCTCTCCACTTTCCCTGCTGAATTGACCATCTGTAATCCTAATAATGTGTTTTGCCTTAAAGTCCACTTTGCTATTAACAGTACATCAGCTTCCTTTTAGCTAATATTTGTCTAGGATACCTTTATGCATCTTTTTATTTTCAAACTTTTTTCCCATTATTATTTATTATTATTATTTTTTTTTGCGGTACGCGGTCATCTCACTGCTGTGGCCTCTCCCGTTGCGGAGCACAGGCTCCGGACGCGCAGGCTCAGCGGCCATGGCTCACGGGCCCAGCCGCTCCGCGGCATGTGGGATCTTCCCGGACCGGGGCACGAACCCGCATCCCCTGCATCGGCAGGCGGACTCTCAACCACTGCGCCACCAGGGAAGCCCTTTTCCCATGACTTTTAAAAGTTATAACTTGTAGTCTGACCACCTCTGTCTCTTTCCTGGCAAGTTTTGTCCAAGTACATTTATTGTGATTACTTGTGTGGCAAGTTTTGTTATTATGTCCATGTATTCAGCTATTTTAATGATTCTTTTGTTTCTCCTTTTCTGCCTTCTTTTTAATTAAAAAACTTTCCCCCTATTAATTTCAAAGTTACACAGTCTCCATCTATTATTTTAGGGGTTAATTGCTTCTCATGCTTTGACTCTCTGATAGCTTCCCCCAATCATTTATCACCATCTAGTGGATACATATTATTCTTCTCACTTTCTTTCCACAAACAGAGAATAGGAGAAAATGTTTTTCATTGAGATAAGTTTATCAACATAGACAACCCAATAAGATGCTCTACATTTAAAATATATCCTTGGAATCGGATAATCCCAAAGACTCTTTCCTTCTTCTTTTGTGTCAATTTGTTTTACTTCCTCATCTTTCTTCCGCTTTGTGACATGTAGTGCCTGTGCAGCTATGATTTTAATCAATGAAGGGAGACTTTGCTGTTAGTGTGAAGTCTTCTTGTCCTCCTCTTTGAAGGGGGCAGATATGCCAGGGTCCAGAATTTTCCAGTGATTTTATTTGATAGCTAATTAATGGCCTTCTGTGGTTTCCATGGCAATGCCATGCTTTGCTGCCAGGCTTATCCAAATGGGTGCTCTGTTCACTCTTTTACCTTAGCATCAGCCTGTTAGTCGGACACCACAGGTCCTTGGTTGCTGCATCAAAGTGGTAAAACACTAACTGAATTAAAATCTCACTTGAGGGCTTCAGGCTTCTCTTCCTCCCAGCTGGAGGGGAACCTTGTTAGCTCAAAGAGCGGGACCCAAGCAAGAGATACTTGGAAATCCACATAACTTTGTGTCCTTTTATAGAAAAGTATTTTCACTTCACCTTTGAACAGATATTTCGATGTTTGAATCTCTGAATCTCTGTGTCCTTGAAAATTCATATATTTCCCTGATCTTTCCAATCATTTGATGTTGCTGTATTCTCTTTGTAATATAAAGTGATGTAATTCCTATTGTTAGGGTAATGGGAAGAAACCTTTCTTACACACACGCACACGCACACGCACACACACACAGTTGGTGAGTCTGGGGAAGAACGGGTTGAATGCTATAATTGAATTCAGGCGAGGATTAGGTAGCACAGTGCCTATGAAGATTGCCCTGTTACCTGTAAAGGGCTGTGTAAATATAAGGGGTTATTACGTTATGAGTATTTGGAACTTCTTGGAAGGCAGAGATGAAAGAGAAAGGAAGAGAGACAATTGAATTCATTCTTTAGGTTATAAGGATTATGGATGGTTATTTCAACTTCTCATTAGAGTCGAAATCCTCACTTTCCTTGGAAGGATTATCATTTAAAAGGATACCCTTTGACACTATTATTTTTACTATTTTAACTGACCCTCAAGTACCCATACGTATTTATTCCTTTGTGCTTTTGCATTCTCTGTTCCTTTGGCCCTTCTGCTCCTTGTTATTTGCCCAAGTCCTATTCATTTTCAACACTCAGGATGAACATGTCCATATAAAGCCTGTAGCAACTGCATGAACAGAATTCATAACTTCTTCACGTCTCCTCCCTCCCTGTGTGTGACCCCACAATAGCACTCATCATAGTGCACTGTAATTACTGTTTACTTTTTAATTGGTTCATATGTCTCTTTCATTAATGTGTGAATGGCACAAAAGCATGGACCATTTCCTTCCAAATCTCATTTTTCTGGCATGCCTCATTCATCTACTAGGTGTTGAAGACATGTTTAATAATTTACTGACTTTCTGGAAAATCTTGTGCTTGATAAATACCTGCTATGTGACCTCTCGCATGAAGAATTTCCAACCTAAATGCACACCGAATCCTCTCAAAATCTGAGGTCAAACAACTATGTTGGTGTGAAGTGCACATTAAGTGTTAAAGTTCGTATCAAAATATATGCTAATTCATACTAAAAACTGGAACATTACATTTGGAATTTCACTATGCAAAAAACAGGATATATCTTCCCCTCCACTCCCCCCTGCGCACACACACTGAAATAAGCTAGATAATTCTTTACTTCTTCTGCACTGAAGCCCTGTCCTTTCATCTTAAAATAAACTATAAGGGGGCGGGTATTCTCTGTGAGTCATATTATTACAGACTCTGGTGACCCCTGAGACAGTTTTTGTATTTTATCTACAAAAGCATTGACATGAGGAAAAAATGCACATTCTAGGACTGGAACCAGTGAATGGAAGGTACACAGAAGCTGGTAAAGGTACAGAGAACCATCTAATAATTAGATCTATTTTATAACACAAGCTGGAATGAGCACTATTGCTCTCCCCCAGTGAAAGGGGAATCCAAGGAACGTGAAAGATAGATCTAATGAGCTTCCTGTTCCTGGAATGGTCCAGTTAGCAAACAAGGGTATCTCCCAAAGACAGTAAAGAGATGTGCACTGGGCAGACGTCGAGACCAGAAGAGTCCTATTTTCTCTCCCAACCCTGAAGTGTGTGGTCCTGTTTCTCTGCCAATTTGGAAATGAAGATTCGAAGCACCTCTAGCTAGTACCACCCTAGCGAAAAGATAAATGCAGAGTTCCTGGAGAACTGGTAAGAAATGGTATTTGCCCAAATCCTCTACAGAAGTGCTTTGAGTTTTCCTTCTTGCATCTCCCCTTTCAGTTTAAACCCCAAGTCCCAGACAAGGCTTCTCAGTTTTCAGCGATGCCCAAGAAGTGGCAGTGTTAGTGTATTTGTGTGTCTGTGTGTATGTGTGTGTATTGCGTTAAAGGACCTTTTTTTAGATACCTACTTGGGGAAGTCAGCCTGGCAGACCAATGCAATATTAAAACCTACCCTGTTTTATTTTGGTTATTGATTTTTCGTCAAACTAAAGTTTAATATGCAAAGCATTTCTAGGAAATCTGACATCATTTCTTTTTGGAGACGGTAGGTAAAAGGGGTTTCTTGATTAAAAGAAAAAGAACTATCAAAACCACCTGAGACTGAGAAACACTCGTCCCTTGGCAGTTTAGTTGGAGTAAACACAAAAGTGGCCAGCATGATTTAGACGGAGTCAGAAGGCAGGGCTCAAATCGCTATTCAGGCAGTAACCCTGTGTAGCCAAGGGCATGCCATTTCTCTCTGAGGCTATTTCCCAAACTGAATCAAGGAGGTCACTAAGCTGATATCCAAGGTTCCTTACTGTTTTGAACACCCTGTGATTATGTGAATGCCTCTCCCTGCCAATCCCACCTATTGCCCAGCTTCGATTAGCTTCAGTTTATTCAGCGTGAAAGAAGCTATCTGGGTGAGACAGAATTGTCATTGCATCCCCACCCTTGTGTGCAAATGAATCAAAAGAACCACAAGGAATTAAGGATAAAGAGGAAAGAAATCATAACCGAAGAAATATCTTCTTTATCTATGTCCATTTCCTCCCACAAGGAAAAATGGCAGTGTCGGTTGTACTTTACATATATCTTTCTTTTTAGTGTTTAATCTTAGCACCTGCACAGCAGAGATCTTTACAGTTCATTGCATATGCTCTCTCTCATCTCCCCCCTCAATACAGCACCTGAGGCCTAAGAAGCAGCTCCCTCCAAGCTCCTCCCAAGGCTGAGACCCTTCTTCACGACAGAGTATAGAAATAACAAACATGCCCAACGGTTTTATACAGTTGCTAGAATGTTTTCGTTTCCAACGAATGAAGATTTTTCCTCCTTTCCTTTGAATATTAATTACATTTTACAAATTTGTGTTTGTTTTGCTTTGCTTGGTTCTGTTCTGTTTGTACAACAAAAGGGAATGTCCGTGGCAAAGAGTCAGGTTAACAGAGCTTGGCTGTCATCTGGTCCGACTGTTTGAGGATCTCGGTGTTGTAGAGGTCCAGCGCGTGGTTCACCCTGATGATCTCGCTGTTGGTCAGTTTCAGGCGGTGTTTCAGCATACACGAGAACAAGTCCAGCTGGGGCTTCCCCGGGGCCACAGGGGGGGCCAGGCGATTGATTCGGTCCCGAATATCTAACAAGAGGAGCATCACAGACGAAGAGGAGTAGAACTGGCCGCCCTGCGTGTAGGACTGGTTGACCTGCTGCACGGCGCTGCGGAGGAGGTCGGCGTTGAACCTCAGGCTGTACCCGAACACCTGCACATCCGAGATCTTGATGTAGAACTGCCTCTTGGAGGGATCAGACAGGTCCACAGGGCCCTGGCCAGTCTCATTCCGCAGGAGGGTAGGTAGCCGAGTCCGACTACGTAGGTAGATGTGGACCGTCTCAAAAAACGTTTTCCACCGATTGCCCAGCAGGAGGGTCCAGTTGTAGCACTGGCTGTTCTGGAGACGGATCTTCTCCCAGCGCGGGTAGCCGAACTCCCCGAAGGGCATGTTCCAGCCCTCCGAGTGGCTCCCGCTGAAGGGGTTGACGTAGACGAAGAACATGGGGTCCAGGCTGCTGTTGCGCATCTGGCAGATGCGCATGGACATGCCGATCACCATGTGGATGAAGTCCATGCGGTTCTTGTTGCTCTTGAGAGTGAGGGACATGCGCTTGCGCCACCGGGGGTCAAAGAACGTGTCGAGACGGATCTCGTTGCTGATGAAGGTGGTGTGGACGTAGAGGCGCGAGTCCATCTTCTGCAACAGGTACTTTAGCTCCAGGTCCTGGAAGTCCAGGTCGGTCTCGAAGCTGATGAACTGCTCGCTCCGCTCCGAGTCCACATTCTGTGGTTCGCAGCGGCCTCGATATAGCTTGTAGCCCTTGTTGCAGGAGCCGCAGAGCGAGATGTTGGCCAGGCTGCACATGGCACAGCTGTTGTTCCCTCCGATGATGCAGGGGATGGGGCGCTGGCACAGCGTGGTGCTGCCGTGGCACACGCAGCTCCTCTGGCTCTCCAGGAAGGTTCCCCAAAACCCGTTCTCATTGCAGTAGAGAAGCGACTGGACCCTTGCAAGCCACTGCTGAATTGTCCTGAGGGGTAGAGGTGAGATGGAGAATGTTAACCATCATGGGTGGGCTTGTGGTTGTCCAGCTATTAATGCAAAGTGGGGTTATGCTTATCCAACTGCTAATGCAAAGTGGAGCTGCCCAAAGAATGAAAGGACTGGGTAGAACAGTTCTCATAGGAAGGGCACCTATGATAGTACTACAAGAACTACACGGTCCTGGTAATGCCACAGAGCAGCTACTCGACCTTGTACTCTACCCATCTAATGTTCAATGCCCTCATCTGTAAAGGGAAGGGGTTGGAGTGAATGTTCTTTGAAGCCCTTGCAGCTCTATAATTGTATGACTCATTCGTCCCGCGGAAGTTTGATTCAGAAAATTAAAGCGTATGAACTCAAAAACCCCTGCCGGATGACAACAGATTGTAAAAGATCGGCAATAAGAAGAATTTAGGGGTTACTTCTTTTAACCTGCGCCAGGTGTTTCAACCCTCTTCACAGATTCCTCCCATGAGGTTATATAACATCCAAAGACTTCAACAAAAACAAATTATATTTTATATTACTCTGGAGATCAGGAAGTGCTTCCATATTTATGGTCTTATGTGATCCTCCTAGTGGCTTTTCAGAACGGTAAGAAAGATGTTATTTCCCCCATGTTTTCCAGAGCTCCAAACTCTCAGGTCAGTGAAATTTCCATCACAACATGTACCTCTAGGCCCCCCCTCTCCACGTTTATAAACAAACCCAAGCCTGTCCCCAGATTCCAGCCTCTGAAACATTCCAGTGAAGGTACATACTAGATCAGATAAGAAGCAACAGAAGAATAGGTAAAAAGATGTAAGACAGTCAGCTTAGTGGCCTCTCATCTTTCCTCATTTCTGTGCAAGTCCCCTCTTCCACGCTACAAATAATCCCTTACATGTGTCTAGCACTTTTTACCCTGCACAGGGTACATTCGCTCCCATTTCCTCACTTGAGCTTCACAACCACATCCCCAAAATAGCTTGGGACCTGAGGTCAGTCCGAGATCTCTTCAAATCCTGGCACCTCCACTCCTGAGCCAAGGGAATGCTGGTAGTTTCCTTCACCTTCCTAATCATTCCCCCCACACCCGGCTGTGGTGAGGGTGACATGATTGTTTTGTGAAGTCTTTGTCCCTAACTTGGTAGGTATTAGGGACTCCATAAAAGTTAGTTCTTGTTATTCCTGCCAAGAGACTCTCAGCTCCACTTTCTAGACATGGCAAGAGAAGCTCAGAGGTGAAATCATACAATAAGTGAGTAGAGGAATCTCCTGGCTCGTAGCTCTTCAAACAAGAGTCAAGGAAGCCTTTCTTAAGGCTCTCACGTGCTGTGGTGATGTTGACGACGATGATGACCGTGGCGGCAGTGGTTCCTGATCCGCATTTTTGAAAACTGGAAATGGAAGCCCTTTTGCATTGTACTGTGTCTGGTAGGAAGTGCTAGCGATCTACCTATTCTATCACTTCCACTGCCAAGCCACAACCACCGAGCCCAAGAACCATGAGGTAGGCAGTACTGCCTGATATTGAAAAGCACGTGCGCTGGCCCAAGCAGAACTGAGTTCGAGGCTCAGTTCTGTAACCAGGAACAAGATACTTCGTGTCTTTGAACCTCAGTATCCATATCTGAAAAGAGAATAATAAAGCCCATCTTAGGCAGTGAGGGAGAGGACTGAATGAGACGGTGTATTTAAAGCATTGAGCACAGAGCCTGGCATAGACCAATTATTAAAAAGGTAATAAGAAGTGCTCTCATCCCAGAGAATGAGCTCTTCCTTTGAAGGCATTGAGACACACTCTCAGGGATTTCACTGTCCCTCTGGGGTTAGAGGGAAACCGTTTGGTTACTTGGGACATTTGAAAATGGATACTGTTGAAACGGCTTCCCAGGATGCTGTGCTTTAAAGGAGGTGCTTATCAGCTGAGAGAAAGTGGAGGAATAATTAGAGCGCTCTTTGAAACAGCTCTGCCTTTTAACTCTACAGAACGATCCTGGCTTTGGCAATGAAACCTCCCTCATAACATTCAAAACACTGTATTGAAACCCCTGGTATTTTGGTCAGTTTCCCCTCCAGGCTCTAAGGCTGGAGAGAGGGGACCCCCCCCCTCCTTCCCTGAGCATCTAGCTCAGAGCCTGGCTCTAAATAAAGGTTTCCTGAATGAACAGACAAAAATTAATATTTTTCTTATTTATCACTTAAAAAACAAACAAACTCCTCTTCTCTCTCCCGAACTGCAGAATTAGTTTTCAATACCTTGCACCCGCACAGCTCCAGGCCTCCCCGGTCTCTGCTTCGTGGGACCAATCCCATTACAGCCTGGAGAACAGCAGCGGGCCCAGCCTTCAGGAGACGAAGCTGGAATGATAATGAGCCGTGCGGCTCCCAGCTCCCCAACCAGAACATCGACTGAATATCGGCTATGAGTCATCTGATCTTTTTGTGAGCCGCAGGGGCACGCCACACGTCTCTGATTGCGTGTGGTTCCATCTGACGAGAGCGTCATTTCAAAATGCCTCTTTCAAATGGCCCACACTTGCCCCGTGACTCCCTCTCCAAGTGACAGGACAGTACCCCATTTAGAGCGCCTCTGTTCCCATCTGCAAGGCAGTCTATAGCCCCGTAGAGCGCGCCCTTTCTCGTGTCTCGTCATTGGGACCCTTTGTCAGGACCGCATCCCCCCACTCCTTGAATCAATGCCTCATTGTGGCTGAGCGCTCAGCATTCTCAGTGAGGGAAGAGGAAGATGCAAGTTCCCGGTGAGGCTGCCACAAGCAAAGGGCCGAGTGGCCAATTAGGATTCCAGCCCCGTCGAGCAGGAGGGACTGGGGACAGAGGCCCTCTGAGGCGCAGCAGAGAGCTGCCTGGCACCTGCATCTCCTGACCCCAGAATAATCGTGAGGTTGTGGGCTGTATCAAAGAAGGCATTAATGATACTGCGAGAGGACTAAGAGGCGGGGCACGGGGAGGGGGCTGGGAGCGCGAGGCCCAGGGAGAGGAGAAAGAGAGAATGGAGGAGAGAGGTGGGGACTGGGGAAGCGTGAGGAGAGAAGGAACGGCCTCAGTAATGGAGGTGGAGGGGGAAACAGGGAGCCCGACCCAGGTGAGCAGACGGGGGCTGTGGACGAGGAGGGCTGGAGAGGGGAAAGGTGACGGGATGAAATTAGTGTGGGCAGGATGGAAACGAAGACACTCAGCCAAGCCTTCATGCGTCGTAACTCCCAGAATCAGGGAACGTGGACCCCGGCTGGGCCACGGGAGGGCAAACCATCCTTTTCTGAAAGGGGGGTGGGGGTCAGACGGAGAGCAATGTTATTGGTGAGCCCCGATTCCCAAGGTCAGTGAACGTTCCTTAGATTTCAGTCCTTCATTTTGAAGAGAAGAGCAAAACCAGAAAAAACAAGCTCGTCCCAGTTTTTTGCATGCTTGTCCTTAGCACAAGCAACTTGTGAGAATGAGGAGTCCACCTCAATCAGGGCAATCTCCTACACCTTCTCCATCTCCAGCCAGTGCTCTGGGTAGTAACTGCTGATATTCAGAAACCCTGCCACGCTGGAAGGCATGCAGCACCTTAAATCAGCCAAGGGAATCAATGGCTCACAACCACCGAGCGCTCACTGTATACCAGGCGTTGTGCCAGAGCTCTCCCAGAGCAGCATGGATAACTGTCCACAGCACAGGTGAAGAGAGTGAGGCCTTGACAAGTGGGATAACTTGTCTGACATCACAGAGTCAGTCCACATTCAAATACCAAGTTCCCTAACTGCAGCACCAGTGCACTTTCCGACGTACCACAACGTAAAATAACGACAAAGCCAGCAAGAAGGAGGAAGCAGGCCACAAGAAGAGAAATATATTGAAATAATGGAAAAATACTGAAACTTTGAATGTGTGAAGGGCCTATTATCACATTCCTTGCTTCCCCTGGACCTGCCAGGATCCCTCTCCTCCATTCACAGATAATTGGAACTCACCGACAAGTGCTCAGGGAGAGGCTGGGGACCAGGGGTAAGAGGGAACGCAATCTATAAATACCATTTCCCAGGCTAGCTGGTGACAGCCCACCTCAACTCTGGCAACAGAGGAGCGGCTTAATAGGCCAGCTCCAGAGAGATGGGGCGGGGGCAGTTTTCACAGAGGGCTGACACAGACCCACTGCAAGGCATTCAGTGTGTGGCAGTAAGGACCGCCATTTCAGATGCTTTTCTCTGTCCCTGGGGACCCAAAGCATCTTCTCTTTGCAGCCAAAGCTGAACTCCAATACATCCAAATCAGCATCTTTCTGCTGGATGGGATTTCAGTTCATTATGATGGGAGGGGTGGGGGGAGCAGGGGTGAGGGGAGAGCAGGAAGCTTCATTTTTATTCCTAAAGCTGGAAAACCCTGGGGCCTGGTAAGTAGGCTCCCACAGAGGTTATACATGAAGCTTCTTGGACCACAGAAGCAGAAAACCCTCAAGAAGCAGCCTTGGAAATATCCAGCCCATCTCCCTCATGTTTAGACCTGAACATTGAGATTTAGTTGCTTAGGTGAAGGATCAATGTTTCTTGAGTGCTTTCTATATCATGGCAGTCAGCCTTTATCCTTACATCAGCCCCATGAGACAGGACTCCTTTGAGAGGAGGAGAGGGCATGAAAGACCAGAGAGGGACTATGACTTTCCCATGGTCACACAGCATGGACGTAGATCAGAGCTCAGGATTTCTGGATCCAAACCTGTGTTCCCTCCATTCCCCGCTGTACTTTTCCTACACTCTCAAACCCAGGATGGTGGAGAAGCTAGGCTCCGGGCCATGGGGACACCTCTGCTGCTCCCCTGCAGGCTCTGTCTTTGCCTCAGCCAGGATTTTCTGGCGACCTGACAGGCCTCCTGGTGACACAGCTGGAGTCGCTCATCATTTGGAGGACAGAGGCTATGCCACCCAGGGCTTCCCATCAGTGCTTTCAACAGGGCACGCCTCCCTTTCGGAACCACCTGGTGGGAAGCCCAGGCTGGGATTCCTAAATCAAGCAAACTTCCTGCTGATTTTAATTGGAGGTTTTGCCCAAGACAGGAATGCAGTGCCAGGCCAGTGGCATTTTACGGAAGATCATAGGAATCGAGTGCCAAGGAGAAGGGGGGAACAGATTTAGGCTAAAATAGAAAACTATAATCCATAAGTCCCATTTGCCTACCAGAAGTGTTTATTTAAAAGGGAGAGGAGAGTTTAAGAAATGAAATCAGAGGTCTGAATCAATCATTCTTCTATTAATTCCGTAAGACTCTACAAATTGTGTACTCTATAGACCAGAGACTAGTACTAGACTGGGAAGACAAACAGTTGTTTTTAGGTTTCCGATGATGCACTGTTTAGGGGGCGTGCTGTGTATGACTCTGTTGTGTGTGTGTTACAGAAATAGTGCTGATAAAAGATGAATATATCAATGGTGTCAGAATGCTTGGGGCTCTACTGAAAGAAGCCTCGATTTATGGATGTGCTAGGGTAAATTATAACTGGCCATCAGACCCAGTCTGTGTTCATCATTTTCCCCAGATTCATATTTAGCTTTAATCATTCCCCTCCTTGAGTTTCTATCATTGACTTAATAGTTTGTTTTCCTTCCTTCTGTTAGTTCTTTACATAATGTCAGAGAGCCTCATGGAACAGCTCATAGCGATGGAAGAAAAAACCCAAAGAAGAATTTTGTGGTCCCTTGCCACGATGAAGATGCTTTCTGGTTTGGAACTGTGGAATGAAGGCAATAGGTCTTATTGGTGGAGGGCAGAGGCAGAGGGTAGAAGGGGGGAGGGGAAGAGCAGCAAAGAGAAAACCCGATGGAATCTTTAAAATTAGGTTGTCAGGAGTTTAACTGTGGAGGATTAGGAAACAATTTTTGCAAATTACATAGCTCTGTGTCTGGAAGGAGGTGACGGGCAACATCAGCTACATGTTCAAATTCAGCATTTTGCTTTGGGGCATGGATGTGCTGAGGGTAAGGAGGAAGGATCCAGAAGCTTCTTTAGGGCTGACAGAAATGCTAAAAGCGGCAGGAAGCTCCCAGGTGGAGAGCTGCCAGAGAGTTTTATTCTTCCTGGGCGGAAATCAGGCAGGAGAATGACATACAGACCAAAGGTGAGAGAGTGAGAAGGGGGCTAACCAGGTGTAACGGACCTCACCCTGAAGCACAGTGATGGTCATCTAGATCAATGATCTGGGCAGTGACGGGGGGTGGGGGGGGCGGTGAGCCAGTTACTAGACATGGGAGTCAGTTAAGGAAATGCTGGATCTGCTCTACCCCTACTTTGTTGTGGATATTTGACCTTGGATAAATCACTTCACCTCTTTGATCCTCAGTTTCTTTATCTGTCAAATGGGAAAGGTAACACCTACCTTACACTTTATCTTCAGAACAAGAATCAGATACGTGAAGCTCCTGGGAGGTTTGCAGTGAAAGGAAGCTATCTGTGACTGACCATTAACTATAATTATTACTGAGGGCAAAGGAAAACTGTGTTTTATATTCCTCTCAGGTAAAAATACTCCTCTCAGTTACTACAACAGCCCAGTTGATTATAGCTTAATGTCCTAGTCTCCCTATCACTCACCCTCCACAGTTCTAATGAACGCTGTCACCATGATGCTTGAAGAAAGAGCTAGATGTGGGCTTTGGAGTCAGAAAAGATGGGGTATTGAATCATAGCTCCTCTCATTACTTAACCTTGAGCTAATTGCTTGTCCTTTCTAAGCTTCAGTTTCCTCAACTACAGAATGGAATAATAATACATTACTTGCAGGATTGTTTTGAAGATCAGATAATGTATGTAGAGCTTCTAACATAGGTAGGTACACATTGTCTCTCATGAAAACAAACCATTGTGCTCCTCTTGAGCTCCCAAAGAAAATGGTCCCTTTGAAATAAGTATAGATTTAAAAATCCAGGGAAAGAATTCAATAAATATTGTTGGGTCCATTGAATATTGATATTAAAACAGCAACAACAACAAAATCTCTCATTGATACTTAATCTCTTCTATACCCCAGAATCATTAACAGATGGATTGCAGATCTAAATGTGAAAAGTAAAATAATAACATCAACAAAACACCTTTTACAAGAAAACACAGAGGAGCATCCTTATGACATTGGAGTAGTCAAAGATTTCTTAACACAGCTCACCATAAAGGGAAAAAACATGTTGATTAATAGGGATATATTAGGATTAAAACACGTGAATCAAAAGATACCATTCAAAGAGTGAAAAGACAACCCTTAGTTAGAAGGTATATTTGCAATATCTTTACCCAAAGACTATATTTATAGTACATAAATAACTCCTACACTGGCTGGATGCTGGGCTAGTCAAAGGCGTTTCATGCTGCCTGAGTTTGCCACTCCTTCCTGGGTCTCTTTAAAGCAGAGTAGATGCAATTATCACAATTTATATTTTTCTTCAGAAGGTTCTCACTAAACTGTTTAATAAATGTGATTTGTCCCAGAAAAAAAAAAAAAAAACACCAAACAGGAAAGTCGGCAACTGATAACGATGATATGAACGCGCATGTCGTAAAAGAGGATATTCAGTAGGCTAACGAGCACATGAAACTCCCCGTCATGAGTCATCAGGACGCACCAATTAAAACTGCGATGGGATACTTCTGCAGCACGATGGCTGAAATAAAAATAAAAAGGATGAGAAACACTAAGTATGGGCAAGGATGTGGAACAATCAAAACTCTTCTATGCTACCTGCAAGAGAGCTCATTCGTTCAGCAAGTTTGGGAAAGTGGAATTAACTACTGAAGTATCTGTAAAGCTGAGCAATCCCATCCCTAGTAGATACCCAACAAAAATGCACACAGAAGTTCACTCAAAGACGTGTGGAAGACAGCAGCACTCTGTCACAGCCCCAACCTGAAGACTGTGCAAATGACCACCGCAGTAGAATGGATGTCTAGAAACACAGTGGAATACTCTTGAGAATGAATGTGCCAAAACCACACAAAACAATATGAAGGAATCTCACAGAAGAATGAAAGGTGAAAAAAGCCAGATACCAAAGGGTCCACACTGCACAAAGAGAGGAAAAACTGAGCTACAGTGTGTGTAGCCGTGAGAGGCATAATTCCCTGGGAGAGAAGGCTGATGGTATCAGAAGAGGACACAGTGGGTTTCTGCACTGCTGATAACGCCCTGTTCTTTGATCTAAGCGCTGGTTACATGTGGGAATTCATTCTGTGAAAATTCATCTTGCTGTATACTTAACGATATTTTCACTTGCTATATATCTCTAACACTTCCATAAAACATTTACCCCAAAAAATCGTCCTTTAAAACAACCAGAAAAACACTATTAAGGCAGCAATATGTTACATTTTTATATCACTTTTAAACTTTCTAAAGCTCTTCTGTTTGGTTCTCTGATTTAGATCTTCACGACTTTTCTGTGTCATAGGTTGGGTTGAGGGGTATCAAGGATTTTTAAGGATATGAAAAACTGGGCTCAGGGCTCAGGTGACGTGACTTCCTGAAGGTCACCAGTGAGCTGTCACATCACTAAGATTACAACTCACCCGGATGTGAGTTTGTTGGTCGATTTGGAGGGTGGAGGTGGGTAGGAGCATAGGGAAATGGTGCTCAAGAGGATAAAGAGCTACAGAAATTGTAAGAAATTAGTTCTATTTCTGACTCAATCCTCTAAGCCTCTAGATTCTTTTCTGAACAAGAAGCCACTTCTGAGCCCCAGGGAAGGAAAAAAACCCCTGAAAATCTAAAAACAACAAAAAGGGTCTGGAGATACTTATTTTCTTGCCTTAACGTCAACCAAGGGAGTCAATTCCCTACTTGCTACAAATATACAATGACAAACAGGCATGGGCATGGAGACATCCCTGGTAGCGCTGAGTTGAACAAACCCTGCATATCACTCATGGTGAAGCTCAGCTGCCGACACGCAACTCCCTGCCCCTCACCCTGATTGTGCATCCTTGGGTTGCCATGGGGTTAGGCCTTACTGCCTTCTTAACCTCCGTAAATAGAAAAGAAATGCACAAGATATTCTTAGTGAAAAGCTTCATTGCTCCATGGTTAGGAGGGTACTTCTAGGCTTCTGTGACTGACAGCAGGCTGCCCCGAGCTAGCCTAGGGTTATCTGTTGGCTTGTACCTCTTCCTCAATAGGACACTTTAGTACACACTCAGAATAGGTCCTTGCCACGACTTTGCCACCTCCTCCCAGGGTGCATGCACGTGCACGCACACACACACACACACACACACATCAGTAGGTGAGGGACTGTCAAAGTAGCAATTAACTCTGGTAGGTGGAGCTGTCTGTGTGTTTAGTGTGGCAGATTTTCAGAATTCTGGAGTGGAATGATGCCTAGACAAGGCTTAGTCCATGGGAAACAGAGAGCTTATGTGACTTGCCTGAGGTCACACAAATAGTACCTGGAAAGCCAGAGGCAGAATCTTTCCCTTGAGGAAGGAAGGACCCTGCACACAGCCACAAATGTAGACCGTTCATCTTTCCCCAACCTCTCCCAAGGGGACCGACAGCCTTTTACCTGGGTGACTGTGCATTGGGGGAAAGGAAATATTCATACTTTTCAAGGATTACTGGACACTGGCTTTGAACTGACAGTATTTCTAGGAGACACAAAATGTCACTGCGGTCTACTATTCAGCATAGGTGTTTATGGGGGGTCAGGGGATCAACGGGACTTTGGTTCAGGTTCTTCTCACAGTGGGTCTGATGGTTATTTCCGCATTCCAGAGTGCACGCTTGAGATTAATCCATAATTGGAATACTCTGCAACTGGCAGAAACCCCTTCCTTCCCACTCTGGCATCCCCACCAAATAACAGAACTTATATTATGGAATATTCTCTCCCTTTAACCAGCTTCCAAGAAAACAAAACAAGACAATAAGAACAACAACAAAACATGTACCTAGGCCGAAGCATGCTGCAAGGGGCATAAACCATACGATAAATCCGCTAAAACAAACTTTGTCTTGATTGACAAAGGTTCAAAAGGGCAATTTTGTATTACAAGGTATTTCTTCATAAGGTCTCTGAAGAGTGCGCGAACCTCTGTACTAAAATGTATCACAATGGAAAAATAAACAAATGACAAACCCACAATGTACGGCGGGTGGCCACGGATCCTTTGACACTCCTCCCATAGACAGGAGATCTCTGTTCCCCTCCCTTGAATCTGGGCAGATTCCACCACTCCTATGGCCAGTACAGTTAAGGCAGAAGTGATTCGCTTAGCTTATGGACCCAGCAGCAGCCTCTACTTCTTGTCTCTTGGAAAACTCCCCCTAGAGCTCTGAGGCCACTTATAAGCAGGCTGACCACCTGCTGGAGAGACCACATGAAGAGACCCTGAAGAGAGAGCTGCCCAGCTGAGCCCAGCCTTTTGCTCACCTCTGCTAAGGAACCAGGTATGCGAGTGAAGCTCTCTTAGAACCTCCAGCTCAGCCCAGCTGCCACCTAAATACCAACGAGTGACTTTGCGTAACCTCATGTGGAACAGAAGAATTGCCCAGCCAATTCGGGCACAAATTTCCGACTCACAGATCATGAGCATAATATAATGATTGGCGCTTTAAGGCCCTAAATTTGGGTCAATTTGTTAAACAGCAATAGATATTCAAACTATTATATACCATGAGCCCCCAGAGAGAACTCAGGATCTCTCTTCCTCCTTCCATTACTACCAAGCTATGTAACTGTACCAGGCAGAACTTGAAAAATGTCCTCCCTCCCCAAGATTCCAGGCTCTAACCCCCAGGACCTGTGGATGTGGTGAGATATCACTCCCAAGACTTGGGTCCTGTTATTTGGCACAGTTGATGTAAAGATACTGAGATTATCTAGGTGAACCTAATTTAATTAGAGGTGTCCCTTTGAAAGCAGAGAGTTTTCTCTGGCCGTTGGCAGAAAGAGAATTCACAGAGATCCAAAGCCTGAGAAAGACTTGCTGCACCTCTGTTCCTTTGAAGATGGAGTGGTCCATGTACCAGGACTGGAGAATAGCCTCTAGGAGCTAAGAGTGAACTCTGGCCAATGACCAGCAAGGAAAAAGTGACCTCAGTCCTATAACCATAAAGAAGTGAATTCTGCCAACAACCAGACTGAGCTTTGAAGTGGGTTCTCGACATCTTCATTTCTACTTGTGAGACATCAGCAGAAGATCCAGCTATACCAGGCCCAGCCTCCCGACCCATGGAAACTGAACGATAATAAATGCATATTGCTTTCAGCCTCAAAATGTGTGGTAATGTGTTACAGAACAATACAAAACCAATATAGTTACTCTGGCCAAGACACACTCTGTTCTATTTTATTCTTTAATAAAATGACAGGAATCGATTAGATGATCTTTTAGGTTCCCTGACAGCCACGACATTTTATGATTTTGTCATTTTAGGCCATTTAACCTTCCTGAGCTTCAGATTCCTAAGGTAAAGCACAGGTGCAGAGGCCCAGTCCTGTGCCGGTTTTCTTTTACCTGCTAGAGCTCAAGATCTCTGTAAACGGAGGCACCCCTGTCTTATTCATCATCTACCAAGACCTCATGCATAATGCCTGGCACTTAGTAGGTGATCACTGAATGTCTGCTGGATGAAGGAATGCATGGATAAATGGATGAAGATTCAGTACAAACATTAATGTACATATTCTTTGACAAGAACAAAGGGCTATGCTTATATAGGATGGCAACAAAAGAAGGGGTATTATCTCATAATGTTGGACCAGTCATTAATTTCTGTAAGCCTTAGTTTTCTCACCTGTACATGGGGAGTCTAATCCTTGTTCTAGCTCTGCCCAACCCCCAGGTTATTATAACAATCAGCCCTTTGCAAAATAAAATAATCTATGCGTAAGGTATCTGTCTTATACATAAGGTATTTGTCTTAGTAATAGTTTACTTTTTAGAATTGGGAATATATCTAAGCCAAATGAGGTAAATTTATTCCCTAATTATACCAGAGACTGAGTACCTTCCTGCTGTTATTTTGGCCGCTGCTGGTTAGCAGTCTTGCCACCTCTCAGCAGGAGTTCTACATGCTGGGATACAGAGCCATTAGCATCTGTTTAAGCAGAGGTGTTGGAAACTCAACTCGAAGAAGTCTGGCTGAAGGATGAGGATCTCTATTGTCAGGAAATCACAACCTGTGGTAGCACACCAAATAATCTGGGTCATTGCCTCTTAACCTGGAGTAAATCATTCTTTTCCAAGGCTCTGTGCTGAGGAACCCAATCCCTTAAAAAGAATTCAAAAAGAATGGTTCTATGGCCAAACAAGTTTTTTAAAAATATGCATATGACCCCTTCTCTATTTAATTATTTTTTTCATTCAACGTTTCCTAAACTTATTCAATCAAAGACACCACTTCCTCCCCTCCCCCTATCCCTTCACCCCTTCCCAATATCCTATCAGTTTCCTCAAGGGAGCTAACTGGTGCCTGGTTTGGACCAAGTGCACATATTGTGAGATGAGAACATATTTATGGCAGTGAAGAGAGGCTTCTAATCCAAGGTTAGTTCGGTCCCCAGACCAGCCATATCAGTTATCACCTGGGACCTGGGACCCAACCCAGATCTACATAAGGAATCAGAAACCTTGGGGTGGGGTCCAGCCATCTGTGTTCAAAAGGCCCTCCTGGTGACCGTGATGCCCGCGCCAGTTTGAGAACCACTGCCTTAACCCACAGATCTGTGGTAAAGCTCATGTCAACACAGGACATTCTCTCTACCCCAAGTTCAAAGCATCATCATCCCTCAACTTCCGTCTCAAATGGTCCCTCACTTCAGTTCAGCAAATGCTGTGTCATTCTATGCCAGGCACTTTACCTGTTACTGCGGGGCGGGGGGGCGGATACACTGGTGAACAAGAAAAACAGGATCCCTGCCCTCACAGAATCTGTCGTCAAGTAGGGGAAGTCTAGGATTAAACACACAATTGCAAACGTGCCAGGGGGTAGAATAAACTTCCACTCAGGATGCAGTAAAGACATACTGTTGACAGTGCAACCTGGTCCAGTGTGTCAGGACAAGCATCACTAAGAAGTGGGGGTTTGATCTGAAATTTAAAGGATGAATAGAATAATCCAGGCAAAGAGAAAAGGGGATTCTTAGAGTCTTCCCGACAGGAATACATTTCTCTCCTTTCTTACCTTTACTGCTATTCAAATTCCATGTTTATACAATGGGAAGCATAACAGCATCTATTTTACAGGGTTGTTGTAAGGATTCAGTGAGTAAATTATGTAAGGCATTTAAAGCTGTGCCTGGTACATAATAAATAGTCATTATACATTATTATTATCATTATTTATTATTATCATGGCGAGTTAGTAGGAATAAGAGCTGCTGTCTCAGGACAAGCTCCTGAAATTGACCTGCCTGTAAGTGACTTGGCACACAACTGACACTCTCCCTTCCATCTGATCAGAGTGACGTGTGATGCTCTTGGCACACTGAATAGTCATGGCGGGTCGGTTACCCACCTACAAAGCCCACGTGCTTCTGGTCCCTCCAAGTAACAAGCACATTTACCAAGAGTCGTTTTGTTTGTTCCCAAACCTGCTTATGCCAGTTGTATTTGCTATTATGTTCCTGAGACCAAAGTATTCTAGGAATGTGTCTTCTACTTTATGAAAAGTATGTTTAGATCTCTATTTTTGTGTTTGGAAAATAATTGTAAAACGCTACACAAAAGCATAAAAATGTCTAGGGTAAGAAATAATATTAGCTTATAAATTGTATTGGCTTAAACACTAAAGATGTAAGCAAATTAGCTTTAAGTATGCCATTTAACTATCGCTCTCCTTTTTTCCAAAGCGATTAAAAAATTAAACTTTTTGAAATAAAAACAAAGTCAAATAAATCAATGAAATGCGAGCTTTTTTCTGTGGGAACTCATTTGAATTCTGTGGGAAAATTCTATAA
This sequence comes from Monodon monoceros, assembly GCF_005190385.1. Classification (NCBI taxonomy): domain Eukaryota; kingdom Metazoa; phylum Chordata; class Mammalia; order Artiodactyla; family Monodontidae; genus Monodon; species Monodon monoceros. The sequence continues at coordinate 98,244,189 of NW_021703782.1, forward strand.
AGACCAGTTGATGAAAGAATTGCCATCAATTTAAATAAAGGAGAAGTACCTGGAAAAGACTGGGAGGGCTCATAAAAATCTACAAACGTTTAGGTGTTGCTTCTTAAGAGTCTGTAAACTACTGCTCCACTTTGAGTAAACCAAAGTTGGAAATACTATACAATTACCGGTGTGGTTTATGCAAGAAAGCCAGGAAAACATCAAATGGAATATATTATACAAACACCCTCAAAAAAGATTTTGGCCCTACTTCAAAAGGCTGGCCAAGAAATATATATTTATATATTTTAAGTTAAAATAAATTGTGTTTATATATGTGCAGCATTGCATACATTTTAGCGTTCCTTATTTTAACTCTATTAATTGAGAAATTACTGGTTTCGAAATCTGTCTGATAAGGAGCCTGTGCTTGACTTCTTACTATGTGCTTTTAAGTGGCATATATGTTCTTTTATTGATTTTCCGATGGTAGGTATCATTTTTATCTCCACCATGTCAATTGGAAAAATGAAGTTCAGATAACTTAATGCTGTACCAACGTTCCATTGTTAGTAAATGGCAGTCTACACCTTGGTCTGTCAGATTCCAGAGTCTAAAGCCTTAAGTATCTGAAATTTCATCGCCTCTCTACTACGTTATTACATTTTGTTGGGCTCATGAATTATTTTCTCCAATGGAAAGATCTGTGTCTTAGAAGCAGAAATAGTGTCTTCATCAAAAATCTAGCATCCACTACAACTGTGCTCTTGATTATATTAACATTGCATCTGTGCATTTCTTTATAGGTTATGAAGAGTTTTCACATATAGTATCCAAATTGACTGAGACATCAACTCCATAGGGTAGCTTTTCTTATTATCCTGATCATACAGATGAGGAAACACAGGGCTCAGGTAGGTTTCACGATTTTTTGAGGTCACACATCTAATAAGTGGGAGAGCAGGGACTGTCAGCCTAATAAACTGACACTGACTTCAGCTCAATAAAAGATAAGAAGTCACACCCCTCTGCCCCCCAGCAGGAGTCTGTGGAGATTAAATCCAGAGGCAAGTAAGTATAGGGTTCAGAGAGAAGAATCAAAATCAGTGTGGATATTGAAGGTTCTCATAATAGAGATAACGATTATCCTGGTAGCTGGACTTTTTCCATAGACACCAATTAAACGCTGTCTGGAGCAGGAAGTTTGTAAAAAGCTGACATGGGCTCAGAAGCTATGGCCCCACGATTGAAGCCTGAGGTGGATGCCCCCAAGAGATCTTCATCTGAACAATGCATAAGTACATTGTGCCTGGCTAAAGCCCGGGTGCTGGGTCAAGTCCACGTGAACATGAGAAGTACAAAGAAACCGAAGACCAGGAGTCATTGGAAAAATGCCAATAGTGATACTGCCTGCCCTCAAGTTAAAGTTCCATGAATCTCCTTTGTCTTACAATACTATAACCTCTACAAAAATCGGGACAGGGTGTGGGGAAAAATGTCAAAGCACTTAGTTGGGGCTAGGAATTTCTTTTCATCTCACTGAATTTAGTAAACTCTTGGAAGTGTCTATTTTTGTCCTTTTTTTTTTTCACTAGGGCGCATTTCCCAAAGTAGTGGACTTAACAACAGATCCTTGCAGAATTTGGATGCAGGTCAATTAAAGACAATCTCAATTTGCAGTTTCCATTTTACTGCCTGGACTGTCACAGTCAGAGGGCCTGAATTTTAATCACGCTCTGCTCACACATTCCCAGAGTGACCTTGAACACGTCACAACTCCCTTTGGCCTTAGTTCCTTCCTTTGTAAATGAAGAAGACAATTTAAACCACATACAATGTATGTGAAAAATCTGTAGATTATTTGTATGGCAATGCATACAATTTGAAAATATTGTGTCAACATGTTTTGGGGACCCCAAGTAGAAAATAATTTATTTGCCCATTCATTGAGCACATTTTTTAAAATGTGTGCCAATTACCATGCTAGGAAGTTATACTGTTAAAGTGATAAAAAACATGGGTCCAGATGCGTACATGGGGCTGACGGTCTCACAGGAGAGACAGGTGTTAATAACTGGGTAAACAAAGGTACAGTGGTAAACTGAGATTTGGCCTTCATTTGGGAAGTCAGATCGCTAGGAAAACATATTAAACAAGTCCTGATACAGCCTTGCAATGCAAGGAGCACAGGCTTTTGAGCTGAGATCTGAAAGATGCATAGATACTATTGCAGGTAAGGAAGAAGGAAGAAAGCTTCAGGGAAGAGCCTGCGTGAAGCCTATGGGGTGGGAGGAGTGTGCACACCTAGTGAATTGAAAGATTAGTGAGTTGGCTGAGCGAGCCAAGAAGAGGTATGAAACACAGAGTAAGAGGCAGGCAGAGGCCAGATCAAGACAGACCTGTAGGTCATCTTAAGAGTGTGCCCATTCTCCTAAGAGCAGAGATTAGTCACCAAAGGCTGTCGAGATCAAATTTGCTTCTTAAGTAGTAATTCTGACGGCCTCCTGGAACATAGATTAGAAAGTGATTTGAGTAGATTTTGGGAGGCTTAGCTAAAAGGCTACTGTCATTTGGGGCAAAAGATCTGAGTTTGAACTGTAGGCTACTCATGAAAATTAACTAGCATCATCAGAAAGCAATATGGTTCGAAGATTCAATTACCATTCTTGTATCAATACTTTGGAGTTGAACAGTTAATCTGTCACTCTCTGTGAGTGATATTTCTCCTAGGAGTTGGGAAAGACCTCAGAGATAACTGAGCCTAGTTGTTTTCAAATTGTTTTAGCAAAAATTTAAAAATCACCTTATTTTCCCAAATGAGTTTTAACGCAGAATTCTCATAAAGAAAACGGCTAAAGAGCTGCCCTGGTTAAAGGTGAGGTGCACCTGTTCTCTGCTCAGCCTGTACCCGCCCCTGCAAGGCTCCTTTTTAGCACCCAGCGTTCTCATTCTGAAATATATACTACAGACCCAGTGTGGACTTAGTCGGGCTCACAACAGGGCCCAGCCAGGGGGACTTGAACTCTGGTTCAAACAAGTGTCCTTCTCAAAAGCACATCCTGAGGCTAGATAATGATGCTTTGAAGACAAAGACCCCTTCGCTTGTATCTTTAAGTGTCTTACAGTGTCTGGCATAGGACGGGAGACCAGGTAGTCAGTAAACATTTATGGAATTGCACAGAAGCCAGCAGAGTTCACTGCTCAAGCTGATTTTGTGCTTTTCTTTTTTCTCTCCCTCTCTCCCTTCCTCTTTTCTTTCCTCCCTCCCTCCCTGCTTCCTTCCTTCCTTTGCAATGAGAGGTGATTTCCATCACATTGCCCTTTGTAGTTTAGGCAGGTAATCTGAACACCCTGGATCATCCTGCCTCAGGGGCAGGTAGAATAGCATAGATGTTAAGGGAAAGGACTCTGCCAGGGTTTGAATCCTGCCTCTTATTTGATGTATAATCTTCAGCGAGTCAATTAACATCTCTGGATCTTAAACTTCCCCATTCATAACATGGGATGAGTTGATGCTGCCAGGTGAGTTGTCATGATGATTAAATGAGGTGAAAGTGTGTAGGACAGTGCCCGGGGCAAGAGAAATGCCTTAGAGTGTTACCTTGAACCGAAACTCAGCCCCATTCTCTTCCTGATGAATTTAATTGCAAGTTCACCCTGCTTGCAGAGCCCCCTTTCCCAGAGCACTCAGAGTTTACACAGTGCTGGCAGACATACCATCTCAGGTGAGCCAGACAGAGACCCTCTGAGGCGGGAAGAAGAAATTATCCTGCCTGTTTCGCAGATGAGAAAACCAAGGCTCAGAAAGTCTAGTAATAGGGACCAAACTCAAAGCCCACTTCCCAGTCTTTCCGCCTTTTTAACTGCAAAACATAAGGACATCCTGGTAGCGAAACAATCCACAGGAAACTTCCCTGTGGGTCCCGCCTTTCCTCGACCTAACTGAAGTACTGTGGTCTGACTCTAGGGCCAGCTCCCGCACAAGCTAAAAGAAATCCACCACAGTATCCCTGGGACCCCCCCCCCCCGCCAAATTACCTAATAGGTGATGGAAACCCAATCTGGTTGGGTGTTGCATTCCCCATTGGCAGGTGTGGTCTGGAATTGATCCTGCTACCATCACCCCAACAAGCGCTGACCCTTGGGGGTGGGATGGGTCTTATTTATCTTAATGCTTCCAGAGCCCCACACAGAGTAAGTTCTCAGGAACTCCTTGCTAAGTTGACCTGCACTGAACCTGACCTCTTCTCTGTACTTCCAGGGGCTGTGTCTGATGTGTCTGCCTGGGCTCCAGAGCTGATTCAGGGTTCTACAACTGGTGCCATTTCTTGAATCTCAGCACACTACATTAGGGTCTATAAAACTCTACTCCTGGTCTGTCATCACCCACATGACCTTGAGGGGCTCACCCTGCCTGTGACATCATCCTACACTCAAACCAAGGTGCCCCAACCCAGCGCAGCCGCCTCTCCTGCTTCTGCTCGCCTCCTAGAGCCTGCACAGGGCTCCTGACCGCCACACCCCCCCATGGAGTCAGCAAGACCCTTCCAATCCTGCTGCTTATCTGCCCTGTGACCTTGGACAAGTTAATTTAATTCCATCTCTGCCTCGTCAGTTTCCTTACCTATAAAACAAATCCAATCGCATCCACTTCATAGAGATAACGTGAAGATTAGATGAAAAAAATATACGTCATCATTATCATCAACACTCAGACTCGCTGCATATTACTGTGGGCTAAGCACTTTGTATGCAAAATCAGTGCCTGGTAAAAATAAGAAAAATAGCTTAACATGTATTGAGTGTTTGCTATGTGCCAGGCCCTGTTCTAAACAGTTTATGTGGGTTCAAGCATTTAATCCTCAGAACAACCTTATGAGATTGGCACTGTTATTAGCCTCATTTTATAGATGAGAAAATTGAGGCTCAAAGGTGGTAGTAACTCCCCCAGGGTTATAAGGTGAGCAGGCAATAAATCTAGGATTTGAACCCAGGCAGTCTGACTCCAGAATCTTTATACATAGCCAGCTCTATTGCCTATTATAATAGCTGCTCAGTTAAGTGTTTGTTATTGCTCTGTGGTTGTGATTATTATCATCATTCATCTTATTTGCCCTACATATAGGATAGTCACCTCTACCTCCAATTATACTCAATTTATCCTGTGGTGCTTAAACTCCAAAAAGATTCCCTCTGCCCCCAGTGACCCACAACCCCCAGCATCCACCTGCTTGAATCTGGGCTGGGCTTTTGGCCAATAGAATACGGTGGAAGTGATACTCTCTGACTTCCAAAGCTAAGCTGTAAGAAGCCTTACCGTTTCCTCTTAGTCTCAGGAGGCTGCCGTGTTTCAAGAAGCCCAGGCCACCTGGAGAGGGTACGTGTAGAGCCAGCATCCTGCCAGCCCTGGGAGTGAGCCATCTTGGATGTCCAGTCAAGGCCCCCTGTGACCCCAGCCCCAGCCAACCTGAGGGAGCCCCAGCTGTGCCCAGTCAGTCTACAGAATCCTGAGAGTTGATAATAAGTGTTGTTTTGAGCCCAGAAATCTTGGGTGAATTGTTTGGCAACAACTGATAAGCAGAACCCCCCTTTTGCCGTCCAGCTCAATATTAAAGTTCCAGTATGCCTTCAAACCAATTATCAATGTTTGACTTCTCACTAGATTTTATAGGTAAACACGTCTTTGAAGTAACAATAAAATAATATTTATTACCCTTGGGTACATTATTAAACTGTCTGTGCCTCAGTTCCCTTATCTGCAGAGTAGAAATACTAAGATAGTAAGAGTACCTAGTCTGTAACGTTGCAGTGAGGGGGAAGTGAGTTAATTCATATGAGACGCTCAGAACAGTGCCTGATCTTTAGAATCCATATACAGGTGTCCCCTGCTTTTCAAAAGTCTGCTTTATGCCACTTCGCTTTTACAAAAGACCTTAAAGAAGACATGTTTTCACTAACCTAAAGAAATCCAAAGATTTTAGCTTTTATGAAAAAAGGTAATTGCTTCTTTGCTTTATGGCATTTCAGCTTATGAAACGTTTCACAGAAAAGCTCTATTTTCGGATAGTGGGGGAAACCCGCACTAAGTGACAACTCTCTATTAACTGAGTCAGGCTTTTTGAATTTTAAAATCTTAATCCTCATACTTAATCTGAAGGCTAGAGTAATTATCCCACGTTGCAAATGAGGTACATAAAGCCCTGTGGCTAGTAAACGGAGCCAGGATTTGGATCCAGTCCGTGTGCTGCTAAGGACCCGGGCTCTTTCCCTCTCCCACCCCCGCCCAACAATGCCACCCTTCTTGACACAAGTGATGGCATCTGCTTGGTGGACTCAGCCCCCGTGGAGCCCAGGACACAGACAAACCGCAGCAGAGCAAGTGGTTCATTTGCAAATTCCAGCTTGCTCAGCTCAGGTGGCCCAAGGTCCCCAGTGTTAGCACCTCTGTCTGGCACTGCTTCGTGGCAGGGAGGTGCCCTGCCTGCTGGTGTGAGAAACGCTCATTAAAGCCTCTGGTTCAGATGGCAGGAAGCAGCCCACAGCCAGCAAGGAGGTTCAGTTCTCCTGGGAAGGCTTCAGACGAATCAGCACAGCTGCATTTCTATGTCCCCTGCCCACCCCAGTATCCAATACATACTAAATGAATATAATTGAGTGACATGCCAAAGTGGAATTCCAGGCACCCTCTCCAGGTGAGTGAAGGAGGGATGTAATGATTAGGGCAAGTTTTCTTATCTCAGGAGGAGAGATGACAACACTGCGAGTTCTTTCTTTGCAGGTCCCAGCGGTGGCAGGGTATTTCTAGCTGTCTGTGCCTTGCAGAGGAAGAGCGAATTACAGATGTGGACAGGTTTTGCACTCAGAATAGTGAGGCGACCTGCTCAAGGTCCACAGCTTGCTAAGGTTAGGGTGCAATCTCATCCAACCCCCGATTCTGTTCCGTGTTCTTCCCGTTACCCGATTTTGTCCCTCCTTCCTCCCTTCTAAGGCCTGTCCAGCTCCTCTCTCCTCTGGAGCCCTCCTGAGCCTTCCCTAGACCCAGTGTGCTCAATGGTGCTCTATACTCTGTGCCCTGGGCACTCTGCTCACCTTTAATCAATGTGTCTTCCCCGTGTCTTTGGGCTTCTGGACTTTCCACTTCATTCTCTGGAGTGACAACCAGCAACACGGACAGGTGCTTTTGTTTAAAGTCTGGTAATGGTTAAGTGTGAACTCTTTTGCCCAGGTGCACAGCCAGTGTGGTCAGCCTGGGGATGCACCATTTCTCCACTTAGGGATCTGATCAAAAGCCACCTCTTGTGGTGTCTAGGCTCAATTATATCCCCCCAAAATCCATACAGTCGTCACCCACAGTATCTCCGAATGTGACTCTATTTGGAGATAAGGTCTTTAAAGAGGTAATTAAGTTAAAATGAGGTCATTGAGGTGAGCCCTATCCCAATAGGACTGGTGTCCTTATAAGAATGGAGGATTAGGACACAGATACACAGAAAGAAAAGACCCTGTGAAGACAACACAGGGAGAAGATGTCCAGCTACAAGCCAAGGAGAGAGGCCTCAGGAATAACCAATACCTCAGTCTCAGACTTCCAGGCACCAGAACTGGGAAAAAATGCATTTCTGTTGTTTAAACCACTCAGTCAGTGGTTTAGCTATGGCGGCGGCCCTAGCAAGCTAATATACGTGGGGAGTTCTTCCCGACTGCCAACAGATCTCCTCCTCACTCCTCCTTTAAGAGACATCTTTCACGGCACTGTTACTGTGTTCACTTCCGAACCTCCCCCAGTGCCTGATGCAGGTCACTTGACTGATGCTCAGTGGGTCTAAATGGAATCCACTTCAGACCCTCACTCATGGTGGCAGTTTGGGCAATTGTCACAGATGACAAGGGAGCTGTTTTGTGACTGGGCCCCTTTCCTAGTCCCTGGTTCTGCAGCATTTCAACGAGTAAGCCACTGTCGGCCGAAATTCCATTTGTTTCACAATGATCACAAGCTAGATGAAAAGAAAGCGGCTCCAAGTTGGGGGGAATGGGGAGAACAGAGATGAGCATGGACGAGTGCAAAAGGAGAAGGTTTTATTATGGGAAATAGGAGAAAATCTGCTGACTAATGTGTGGGTTTTAGGTTAATGGGAACTTAAAATGAGGGGCCCTCCATATTGGCTGCTATAATCAGCAAGGCCTTCCTGAAGGAGGCAGCATGTGATCTGAGTCTAGAAACTCGAGAGGAAAATGAGGGCTTGGGTGAGGGTGGTCGGTACAGAGGAGGACTTTTTTTTAAAGAGTTTGGTGCTTTTTAAATTTTGAGTGCATGTAGAGCAGGGTGATTAAGAACACAGTACTTAGAGTCAAAGAGTCGGGGTATCTTGTCTCTTGTTCTTATATCAGCATCGTTGACTTTTGGGGCCAGATCACTGTTTGTTGTGGGGACTGCAGTAGCACTCACATGTGTTATGACACTCAGAAATGTCTTCAGACCTTTCTAAATGTTCCCTGGAGACAAAGCCACCTCCATTGAGAACTACCTACTTACACTGCTGTTTTGGACCAATTCCTTGCCCTCTCTGAGCTTCAGTTTTCTAATCCGTACAATGCGGGTAGCAGTTGTGGATAAAATATGTGGCTGACACAGAATCTGTTAAGTGAAGCTGACTTAGCCTCAGTCTTTTTAAGAGTGGATCTATTTTCATTGAATAAAGTTGAGTGTGGAATCCCCAAACATGAAACAGATGAAAGCATCAGCGCTCTGGCAGACGCAGGGCGGACAGACCCAAGCCTGCTTTCCTGCTCTTCCATGATGCCTTCGTGGAAACCCTGGAGACACAAATACAGAAAACCCCCAGATGTAGCTCATGAATGCCCTGGGAGAGTGGAGTCTGAGAGACTTGGATTTGAATTCTCGCTCCTTCTCTGTGGGTCCCTGAGAAAGTTGATAAACCCTAGGTGCTATGAGGGCATGAGCCCTGTCTGGCTTGTTCACCCCTGTGGTCTCCATCATTCTTCAGAATACCTGGTACATCGCGAGCAGGGCTGGGACTAGGGTGAGGCCCAGCGAGGCAGGTAGGCATTTGAGGAGGCGCTCCCTCTCAGGTGAGGACCCTGTCCTCGCATGACCGGGGGAGGGAGTGCTTCCTTCATGGTAGGTGCCTCCTTTGCTTCACTCTACTCCAGCCCCTGAGCAAAGGCCCTCAGTCAATAAATTGTTTGATTCATCAGTTAACCCAGTTTCTTCACCGTTAAGATGGGGATGCTAAAATCTGCTTTGCCAAGTAATTTTCAAGTTAGGTAATACATTTAAGCAACCAGAAAAATGTCACATAGCAGTCAGGGCTACTGCTAATTTCCTTCACCTGTCAGATGGATCAGACAGACTATAGAGGCTGAAAGTTCAGGGTATTTTCAGGAAACAGAAATCCAGTGCAGCCAGAGCCAGTAGGGGAGAAGCCAGAGACAATCGAGAAAACTGTGGGTCAGGACCATGCAAGGCCACGAGCTCCAGATACATCTTCTGTAGTACATGTGCCCCTGCACCAGGTCTGAGCCTGTGGAGGTGGCAGGTGGGCCAGCACTTACCTCTCTCTAGGCAGCTGGTGGTTGGGATTGTGGCGGCAGCGGACGCTGAGGCCGAAGAGCTTGCGGGCAGTGCGCTGGATCTTCTGCCTCTGGGCCTCCGTGGCGCTCTGCAGGAGCTTGTAGCGGTTCTGCAGGTCCCAGTCGTTGCCCCAGTGCTGATGGATGCTCCCAATGGTCAGGAAGTGGTTGCTAGGGAGACGCTTCATGAACGATTTAAACTCATCTAGCAAGAGACAAAGGCCAAGAAGGCGGGCTGAGCATGACACAGCCCCCATCTGAGGCGCAAGTGCTTAGCCCCATCCACAAGCAAAGCAGGCGCACGATAAAGCCAACTTGTTGGTGGCCTACAGACATGGAACTAGCCTGCTCCACTCCTAGCACGCAGTGAAGAGGCCACTGTGTTTTCATTGACGGGTCTTTTACTTTGCTACCGCAGGAGTGAACCTGCATCCCGCATCCTTGCTTCAGACAGGGCTGCCCAAACTTCTGTCATTTGAATGCCAACTTTATGACATTCACTTGTACTTATCTTTGAATCAATTAAAACAAATTTTTATCCAATCCAAGTAGAGAATCACTATCAGATGCCCTCGGTAGAACGGGAGCTATAAAATAAAGCTGTAAAAATGAATACAACCAAAGTGATATTAATAAATTCTAGCCAAATGCTGTGGCCTGCTAAATGACTGAACCCCTGTGCCTGCTCTCACTCTGAAATTTAGGGAAGGAGCAGGTGATAGAAGTGAAAGCAACTGAGAAATTCTCTTTGATGTAATCTTCAGGATCGACAGAGAACTGACATCGATCACCCTCCCCACTGTGTGCCCCATTCTCATTGGAAGCTGCATGTGTGGACCACCTTACATCAAGTCACATTTTGGGAAACTCCAGATGGGGACGAACTCTTGGGTCTCCTGGGTGAAGATTTCTGCCTCAGTTTGTGATGCTGAGTTTCAGTGTGTCAGTGTGTGCTACAAGGTGACACAGCCTTAGAAGAAATTATCTAGGTCAGCTTTCTTGTTCTACATTTGGAGAAACTGAAGCCTCGAGTGGGAATATCATTTTCTGAAGGTAGAACAGTCCATGAGTAACAAGAGACAGGACTAAAACCTGAGCTGTTGTTTTCTGATCTAATACCTCCTACTCAATCCCCCATTCAACTATTGCGAAAGTTAAAAAATTAAGGGGTTTATCATTTTGCAGGAAAAACAGGCTAAATGGTTGGGATATCTATCATCTATCTGTCATCTATCTATCTAGCTATCTAGCTATCATCTGTCTATAGATATCTGAAGCTTGATACTTTCCATAAAACCTACAAGGAAATTTCAGGTATATTAGGCATTCTTTTTTTTCTAAAAAATGCCTTCTAAGCTCTCGATAAGCACCAGGGTCAGTCTTAAACATCTACAATATATAAGTGATTTTATAGCAAACATATGAGGTGGGTGCTTTTAGTGCCCCCTTTTATAGAAAGTAAGACACAGAGAAGTTAATTAACTTGCCAAGGTCACACAGCCAGCAAATGGTAGAATTAGAACTCTAGACTGGCTCCGAATCTTATGCTCTTATGTAGCATATTACACTTACTCTCAACACATAAAGAGGATCAGTGAATTGAGAGGAAAAAAACTATATATTTTTAAATATATTAATATCTTTTCTGTTAAGGTGCTGAAACAGGAGTCTCTGACTCCTCAAGAACCTTGTTATAGACCGTTAGACATGCACGAGTTCAGACTGATTTCCTGACCCTTGGATGGCTGTATAAGCATTAGTTTCTCAATGCCTCAGTTTCCCCATCTGTCAGTAAGAGCATCTAATTCAAATCTTGAGAGACGCTGTCTGCGTAAATAGTTTTCGATACCCAGAAGGTGCTGAGTGGATGGCTGTGTGAGATTGGGAGGATACACACGACGGTGCTGAGGGATTTACTCAGTGGGCTGGCTGGGGGCAGGGGACTGGCCCTAATGACGCTGCTGCTTTGGCCAGTCCAGCTCTCCCCGCCACACAGCTCATCCTGCAGAGGGCTCTGTTGACCTCGGAGGAGATAACAGTCCTTTCAAAGAACCAGAATTTGGGTCAGATACGAACGCCTAATTAAAAAGTGAAAATGATTTCATTTTCTTGACTAAAAGTAGAAGGGTTCCCTCCCAATAAAGGAAGCATAGACCCCCATTTATGTGTGTAAACTAGGTCCTATGTGACCACTAACTCTCGAGCCTTGAAGGAATCAATGGCTTTGACCTTTGGTCAGTCATTAATTCCTCCAAATTACTTGGGGCTGAGTCCTTAAGGTTATGGGTTGCAAAGGAAAAGGAGGAAAGTATACATGTACGAGCCACATACACGTGTGGATGGATGGCTTTGTTTTCATGGGTACAAACATTTCAAATGGATGAGTGCAGGATATCTAGAGGAAAGGTGTGCTTTTGTGGGGAGACAATCGTGACACAGAAATCATTTCTGTGGCCTTTTCAGCTTACCCTGCAGCATCTCAGCTTTCTGAATTTCCTCCCACACCCACCCACTCAAAGTGGCTTCTCTTCCTTAGGAATAAGGATTCTGTGCTAGGGATTCCTACTACTTGTGCACACAGCCTACACACCCCTCTGCTTTTTAGCAATCAGTAGAATCTCTTTTCAAAAGCATTTTATCAAATGCTTCTTTTGTTTGAGGCCAAATAATCATCATAATACATTTCCATCATGAACCTCTCCTCTTTCATGGATTCCCAGGATTTTAAATGGACTAATGGGTGCAGGTTCCTAAGGCATCACAGCTCCACTCGATGACCCCGTGAGAGCAGAATCATGGATGCATTCTGCACTCCCAGAACTGGTGGGAGGCCTAGAGATCACGGAAACCAGTGGTTTTCAAACACAGCGCTCTACAGCTCAGCTTTTATCTGTGGTACACAGTGGCTCCAAGGTAAGATTTTGTTTGATCAAAGGGTTTCTTGGCTAAAGATTTAAATAAATTCAAATATTAAAAACACAAACATGCCCTCTCATATATCAGATGAGGGAACTGAGGCCTGGGGGTGGGTAAAGTAGAATTAATAAGTTACAAAAGCTGCTATGAGCAGTGGATTTGGAATCAGGCATTCCATTACCAGCGCTGTCATTTACTAACTACGTAACCCAGGGGAAGACACTGGGTCTTGACACCCTCCCTCCTCTAGAACACAGGAATATCACCACTCACTTTAACTCAATCTATTAACGTTGTAATAGATTTAAGGGATATATGGTTGTGTTAAAAACAGAAACGCTCTCTACATACGTCCATTTATTTAACAGATCTCTGAGCACATATTAAATGTCAAATATCTACTTGGCATCTCTTTTTGGAAGTCTCAAGGGTTCCCAAGCTTTTCATGTCCAAAACTGAGTACACAGTCTTCTTTCCAAACCTTCCAGGGTGTTCTAGCTCTGTGAATGGTACCAGCACCCATCAGATTGTCTAGCAAGCATACCTAAAACACATCCTTGGAGCTCACCTCAATGCCCTTCCCTTGAACTCTCAATCTACCATCAAGCCCTGCTAATTGTTCCTTCTAAATACCTCAGCATCTCTGCACGTTTCCCATTTTTACTACCTATACAACCCCTGTAACTCACATGGCAACCATCTCTCTCCCAGGCGCCTCCCACTGGTCCACCTGCACTCACCCTCTGGTCTCTGCACACACTCAGGTGCTGAGACTCTCCCTCGAGGCGGCCTCTCCTGACTCCCTGGCCATACTGCCCTCCAACGCCACGAGATTTGCTCACAGGAGCCCCTCGCTCCTTACATACATATGATTCGCATGTCTCTGCAGTTACCTGATCGGTGCCGGGATTGCCCATTAACTAGAAGCTCCACGAGGAAAAAACCCAACTTTGCACCTCACCTCCTTTATGGCCTTCGGTGACTGATGTTCCTCCCCTGAAATTCATTTTTCTCAACCACAAAAACAGGAAATAGCTAAGTTACCTGAAAAGTGACTTCCAGCTATGGAAGTCGATGAATTCGCTGGATATCTATAGCAATATCTACCTATGTATGTACATATATATATATATATATATACATACCCATATTTACACATGTGTGTTCATTTATTTAGGGAGACAGGTACACACACGTGCACGCACACACACACACACACACACACAGACTCAGGAATCAATACAACTAGCTTTGACTCCCCTCTCCAGAGGCTTCCTATGTGCTATGACACATTATTCTCTCTGTCGTCTGGGTACCACAGAAGCAATACATCATAGGACCACAAACTTGATTATGTTATTCAGTATTCCACTCGCTGGAGACTTACTGAGTGCCTACTCTTTGATGGCTGCTAGGATGGCTCTGGACCCTCCAACGTGAAAGGCTTGGGGGGTTACTGAATGCTCCCCCCAGCTATACTAATTCCAGTGAGATCATTTTCCCGACTTGGCAGGGCACCATTCATGCAGTAGTAGCATCAGGCTCTCTACCTGAATTCTCCAGGTCCTTGTAAGCTTCGGCCCAAGACTTGGCCATGTTGGCCAGTGTGTACTCCATGATCTGGATGTCGGTGATGGGGCAGTTGCACTGTGGGAACTCCTCGGCACACTGGCATCTACACTGGCTGTTCTGGCACACGTATTCCCCCTCGCCGTTGCACATGATGTAGCTCAAGGCTGACTGGACAAACTTCTCTTGCAGGTACTGAGGGAAGATGATCTGAAGACCTGTTTGAGAATAGCAAGGAGGGGAAAAGGAAAGGTTAGGAAAGGTGTTTCATTAACAGTTTCGAGAGGTGATGCGTAGGACTCCGAAGCTGCTAGCTTTCTCTTTGTGTAACCAAACTATCTCTGGGCCTGCCTAGACCCACACAGGGCATAACTGGCAAGGCCTCCAGTTGCCTTGCTTCTAGTTAAACTTCTCAGGTCATGACCTTGGCCATCTCTGCACTGCATGCTCTATTCCGTGATATTAGGACTGAAGCTAGAGCCAGATCTGTTAATATACCTTTTCCATTTTGGGAGAAAACCCTTACTGAAAGCACAAGATTGCCGTTTATTTTTCCTTATTTCCTTCTTTTCTTTCCTTTTCCTTTCATCTAATATTTATGAACCTATTTATGAAGCACAAGCCCTGAGCTAGGCACTAGGTCTATAGAGATAAAAAAAGACACGATCTTTGCCCTTGGGAAGTTTATAATATAATCAGCAGGGGTAGACATGGACACACATCATCATAACACAGCTTTATAGACCCAGAGCAGAGTCGGCCATATGAGGTAACTGGACAGCAGAAGGCTGCAAACAGCATTGCTGGGATAGCAGGGAAACGTTTGCAGAGGAGATGATATTTGGGCTGGTTGAAAAGTGAATAAGAGGTCATTATGTAAAAAAGAACAGGAAGCATACTCTAAAGAGAGGGGTAGCAAGAACTAAGACTTAACATGTCTGGGAGTTGCTGGTGAATGAAATGAATTTGATGGGTGGGGTTGCAGTGCTGGAGGAGAACAGGTTTTAGAAAAGGGCAGATGCCAGAGTGCAAAGGTCGTTATTATATACGCTAAGGAACTTGGACTCCATCCTGTGAATAATGGGAATACTTTGGTAGTTTCCTGGGTAAGGATGATAGAAATAGAGTTATATAATTGAACAGGACCACAGTATCACTCACACATACACATAAATATCAGTGGAGAATGGCATCAAATTAAATTAATTATCTCTTCTTTGCTTAAAAATGAAGAAGGCAAAGCCCACCAAGAGAAAATGAGTAGCTCATGGTTATAAGATGAGTACTGTTGACCACACCTCATGATTTTTTCTCTACACTTGACTAATCAAAGTCCAAAGCCAGAGGGCCAATGATGGAGAAGGATTTATCTGGGCACGAGTACTAACTACTCTTGTACCTATGAAATGTCAGCACAGCAGGCCAGCGCCTATGGTGCCCAGAAAAAAGGACAACTCTGGGCTAAATTAATTAATTCAAGCACTTTTGCCTGGGACATTTCTCTCCACCTCATTTGGAGCTGCCAACAGTTTTTGCCACCAGTGCATACTGGGGTAATGGTTTTACAACCCACTGTGTAAAAGAGAACTGTGCTATTTGGATTAAATTTTTTTCTCATTCGTGCTTCAGGGACATCCCTAATCCTACTCATCAGGGATCTTCTGAATAAACTCAGCATTTCTTTCACTCTCGACTTCAAAGTTGTGTTTCTAGATTTTTATCTTTGTTTCTCTTGCTTTCAGATTATTAAAAAAAAAAAACGAAGCCCATCATTTCAACCTGTCTTCGTATGGCAGCTAAAAAAAGACTATTTTCAGAGGGGCCTTGTGAAAAAGAAGACTGTGCTTCTAGTATGCCTTCTGGTAGGAAATCATAACACAGTAGTTAAGAGCTGGGCATTACTAGAGTCAGGCTTCTCTACTGACTACCTAAGTCATCTCAAGTTAGTTAGTCAACCTCTCAAAGGCTCCACTTTCTCTTCTCTAAAATGAAGATACCTTGAGTACCTACATCAGAGGGTTATTGAGAGAGCTAAGTGAAATAATTCTTTAGAATTGTCTAGAACAAGTCCCTGACGCATAGCAAACGAACACATGTGGTTTATTCCTATTTTTGATAATGATGATGACAGGGATGCCATTTCTCTGATTAAAGTTTTTTTTAAAAGTTTCAACAGAAACTTCAGGATAAACAAAGGAACAATAGCTGTGAGTATCTAATCAGAAGAAGAAAATATCTAGAAGGCAGTGTTTGGGTATTTGGAGAGCTTCCACAAAAAAGTGGGGTCTAGAATTATGTGTTTGTTGAACCAGCACTGGTGGGAGGGCTATTCGGAAAGGTGGATCCTTTGTCAACATGCACAGAAGACGTTCTAACAGACAGAGCTGAACAGCCCCGGGGGCGATGATCCATCACAAGGCTGGGTGGGTGAGTGCCACCCCAATGAGCAGAGGGTCCAAATGAGTGAGTCACTGCTCAGAAGGGCTCCTGTACGGAGGGGTATGATGCAAATACCAAAAGATAGAGCAAATCAAATCAAGCAGTAAAGTCCTTCTAAACCAAGTCTCTAATTCTTTCGGAGTATGCATTATTGAGTCACTTTATCTGTATCACCATGTTCACTTCCAAAGCAAAATTTATTTTTAGCTGATCCCAATCCCCTACAGGCATCTAAGTCTATGGATTGGGGTTAAGTTTCTGTTGCTTAAAGAAATTCTACAGACTATACTCTCAGTCCTACTTTTCTAGCTTGCTCATCATTTTCTTTCTCCCCCTTTGTACGGGATAAAATATTCTATTCTTAGTCCCAGCCCAAAAGGAATTTGGGGAGAGCATTTTTCAAAAATTGCATTAAATCATTTCTCCATCTGGCAAGGATACAAAAGGCAGTATTACCTACCCCATGTAACACAACTGAAAACAGATGAAGTTTGGGATTGGGGGGTTTCTGGGAACAGCTGAAACACAAAACTGGTTGCTCTTTAAAAATGGAAACCCAGAACCTGCCAAGCTGTCTCTGAGGCGGAATCTCCTGGGCAAATTTGAAAGAGAATAATGAAGACATAGCAATTAAAAGGCACTTTTCTGCAAAATGTCATTACTGTTTAAAGTTACATAACCATTTTCCAGCAGCGGAGGTTCACATAGCAGTCACCGGCAGTGTCGTCTCCCAATGACCTGTGTCCAACAAAGAGGCCCATTGCTGAGCACCTCCTACATGGGCGCCTGAGTCCTGCTGGCTTCAATGGGAGCCATAAATAATTTGGAGGGGGATTTGGCCTGGGGAACCACAGTTTGAAAGATATACAGCTGCCGGCTGGGGTGGAATCTTCTGTCCCCAGAGTTCCCAAAGATATACACACACACACACACTCACACACACGGAAAGGAAAACTGAGAAAATGAGAGAGAGAAAAAGGCCACCCTTGGTGCCAAGCATATAAATTTGGCCTCACAAAACCCAGGAAGGCAAGAGTTGAAAGTTCCATTTGCACAGCAACTGTCCCAAGCTAAACATATGGAACCTGCAGCCCCAGCCCAGTCTTGTTATACTAAAAAAAAAATCTTGTACTTTAAAATGGAATGTTCTGCTGTTCCACAGTGGGCACGATGTCAATGTGGGAACCCCCATGTCATCTGCCTTCTCTTTTCCTGATTTCTGCCCCATCTTCCTCAGTCCCCTCTCCTGCCTCACTTCAACACGCACGTTGCACGATACCTTTTGTATTTTACGTACAGTCTCTGTGCTGTCACACGAGAGGGTATCTCTATTTCCCTGACCGCGTCCTTTCTCCTCTCCTTATCCTCTCTTCTTTTTTTTCAGGACACACGGGCATCCTGCCCTTTTTCAGTCCCTCTTTTGTGCCAGTCTTATTCTTTCTATAGTCTCTGCACTTGTCCTCCCCTGTGCCTAGAATATTCCTTTTCGAGATCTCTGCCTGGCCCCCTTGTCCTGCCATCCAGACTTGTCCAGACCACCCGAGTTAAAATGTCTCTTCTATTTGCTTCACAGAATTAGTTTCTGAATGAAATTACCTTATTCATTTGTCTTCATTTTTGTTCCATCTCCCCCATTAGACAGTGGGCTTAAGGGGGACAGCCCACTGTCTAATGGGGGAGATGGGCTTTAGGGGGACAGAGGCTTATCTGTCCACGACAAGCCCCCAGGGTGTAACTTAAGACCAAGCCCTGTGGAGGTTTCAGACTCTCAT
This sequence comes from Monodon monoceros, assembly GCF_005190385.1. Classification (NCBI taxonomy): domain Eukaryota; kingdom Metazoa; phylum Chordata; class Mammalia; order Artiodactyla; family Monodontidae; genus Monodon; species Monodon monoceros. Next base: position 98,262,455 of record NW_021703782.1, read on the forward strand.
TTGTTGAATGAAAGAAGCATCCCCTTTCTCATCCCAACTGAAGAGAAAGTTGTCCCTAAAACCTTTGAGGCCATTAGAATTGAAGACATGTCCATAGCTCCACAAGACTCAGGACTTGAATCTGGGAATTCGGACTGAACTCTGAAACACTCGCAGGTCCTTCCGCATCTCCAGTGGGTAAGTGTGGAAACTGAGACGAATGCCTGGCTTGGGGCCTCTGTGGTACCTATGGCACAGAGTGGCCCCTGGGAATGTCTTAGCCCCTCTGAAACTCAGTTTTCTTGCCTGTGAAGTTAAAAATCCCAATAACCACCTTCCAGGGCCGTTGAAAAGGGTAAATGAGGGGAGAAAAGGCATAAACAGCAGTTTAGCAAACACCTGACTCTTATGGGCTGAATGTTTGTGCCCCTCCCGCCCCAATTTCATATGGGTGGGAAACCCTAACCCTGCCCCACCTTGTGATGGCATTAAGAGGTGGGGCCTTTGGAAGATGATTAGGTTTAGATGAGGTCATGAAGGTGGGGTCTCCACGATGGGATTAGTGCCCTTATAGTAAGAGGAAGAGACGGGAAGGCATGCATGCTTGCGCTCTCTCGCTCTTCCTCCCTCTCTCTCTCCCTCTCCCCCGCCTTGCCTCCCTGAGCACACACTAAGAAAAGGCCACGTGAGCACACAGTGAGAAAGCAGCTGTCTACAAGCCAGGAATGTGCCTTAATCGGACACTGAATCTGTCGGCACCTTGACCTTAGACTTCCCAGCCTCCAGAATGGTAAGAAATAATGTCTCTTGTTCAAACCACCCAATCTATGGTATTTTGTTATAATTAAGTGTTCAATAAATGTTAGGTTCCTCCATTTACACCCTATTAGAACATAATCCATTACCTGGACCAAACTTGAGCCCTTCTTGGAAAAATCCTTCTTGAGTAGCCCCATTTGGGCTAGTAGGAAACATGCCAAGAGTGCAATTTGTCTTAATAGCATTATAGTAATTATTGTAGGTGCTCATTATTATTGTTCCATTGTTTGTACTTCAATGAATTTTCCTTCCTTCCTTCCTTCCTTCCTTCCTTCCTTCCTTCCTTCCTTCCTTCCTTCCCTCCCTCCCTCCCTCCTTTCCTTCCTTCCCTTCTCTCTTCCATCTATCTTCTTCTTCTCTCCATCTCTCTTTCCTTCTTTCCACACATATTGCTTAAGCTCTACTGGGTGGCAGGCACTGTGCCACAGATACCAGGGTGAATAACGCAGGCAACTCCCTGCCCTCGCTGACCTCACAGTTAAGGAAGGAGACAGACCTGTAAACAAGCTGCTTGGATGCAGTGAGACCAGTGCTTTAGCAGAAGCACAAGATTGCTTGGGGAACACACGGGAAGAATACCTAGCCCAGCATGGAGTAGGGGTGGTCAAAGACTCTCTTGTAGAGGAAGCAGCATTTAGGCTGAGACCCAACGGATTAACAGGAGTTAGGGGATGGGAGATCCACAGGAAGAGTGTTCTAGAAAGTGGAAACAGCATGTGCAAAGGCCTCAGGAAATATTATTCTTTCCAACTAAGAGCCAACTTAGCCATCACCTTTCTTTCTGATTAAGGTTCATCTTTTTTTGTTTGTTCATTTACTTCCAAGTTCCCTAGAGAAGAACAACTTCCGGCACCTCAGAGAAGATCACAACTCTGAAGGGAAGAATGACACAGAGCAGAGATCTGTCAGCTCATTAGAGGAACAGCGCTTCTTACAACAACAAAGGTCAAGGATCCTGGTCTCTTACAGGCAGGGAGTGAACCTGAGATTCAGAAAAAGAAAAGGCGGCTCACTGTGCTTCTGAGTTTCAACCACTGGGGGGCGCTAAAGTAACAGAACTTTCAGGGTAATCTTACATTGGATCCCTGGAGACCTTTGAGGACATTGTCAATATTGCTGTTGTCAATATTGCTGTGTAAAGCAGGCACCTGGTTCAGGTGACTGCTCAGTGAGCTAGGGAACACTTAATGTCTGGAAAAGAGGACACTATCAACAAAAGCCAATCCAACCTTCATCCCTGACCCTGACCCTGCTCCTCTGCTGATAGGACCTCTTAGCCACTTTCTCCTTCCTTCAACAAGCAGTACCTGAGGAACTGCTGGACTAGATGTTTCCTCCCTTCTAAGGACACAGAAGTGCTACCTGGAGATTCAAAACTAAAGTTCAGAATCCAAGAGACAAAAGCCTCAACTGATGATTAAAACAAAGCTGTATGATGTCTGGTAAACAGTAGGTGTTCAATAAATATATTTCAAATATTGAATAAGCCAGTGATCTATTATGAAGATGAAAGAAAATAAGCCTGGGCATGATAATTATGGAAGACTTCGTGATGTGAGTAGGATGTGGGTAGAGTCTTGAGACACGAGCCTGGTCTCAGTAGATAAAGAAGGGCATCCCCAGCGTTCCATGGAGAAGGCATACGCTGCACAAAGTTGGGTCAGTGTGTGCATACCTTGTATCAATCTAAGTCTTGTTCAAGGCAAGAGCTCTATATCTTCCTTTTGTTTCCCTCAGCTTTGTTTTATTTTATTCTATATCCTAATTACCTAATATAGTAATATTTTGATGGATTTGCTCTTTTCTGACCTATTTCATTAAACATTAAATGTACGATCTCTTACAGTGCTAAGAGGAAGAGGGAAAAATACAGGTTCTGTTTTGGTTGAGTATAAATATTTTTCTATCCTGTTCTTGCATCAGAATGTGGCCCCCTGTAGACCTCTCAGAGCCCTACAGGAGTCCCACCTGTTGTCTTGTACCTGCTAAGTTCTGCTTGTCAAATTCTGTCCATTTCTGAAAAGCACGAGGCGAGGAGAAGGACAACAAGGACTGTACCTTTTGCAAAAAGTCAGCCTGACCCCCTTCCTGTGAAAGCCCAGGGATTTCAGACTGGCAGATAAAGGACTTCATGGTTCCAGCAGTCATTCTGAACCTCAGTGTAATGAAGGCGTGCAGGTCAATTACCCATCTGTTTGTGTTTCTATTGCGGTGAATTACAGTATCTATCGCTGACAGCTCATTGGAGTGGAATGGAAATAAGATGATAATTCACAGGGTGAAACTGTGCAGAAAGGGCAAAAAGGCTATGATCTCATTCAGAAGCTCAGCCCTGTCTCCATGAAGGGTCATTTGCACTCCAGGAAATGAAGAAGGGCAGCTACCTGGGGGGAAAAGTGGGTGGGTTCTGGCTCCCCCTTCCTGATAGAATAACCCTGCGGGATCTTGAGGAGTAGACGTGGAACTCTTGGAGGAAAAATACAGGTAAATGATATTCTGCACAATAAAATGAAAACCTTTTTAAACCAGCAGAAGTTTTGAGGGGTGACTGGCAGTATAGAAAGGTGACCCTGTAGGGATGCTCCAAAGAACCTATTAATGAGTATTCGGTGCTCCTCCCTGCAGTGTCCTGCCTTTGAAAAAATTACACACTCCCACCCTCTGAACTCAGACAGGTTCCCGTGACATGTTTTGGTTAATGAAATGTGCAAGTGATGTTTGCAACTTCCAAAACGAAGCTACGAGGACCCACATATGGATCCATCAGATTCTCTTTTCCCATCACCACAAGAACAACAATGTTCCATCTAGAGGCCACTGCTGTTCTCCCGATAAATGCCTTCTTCATTCTGTGAAGCAGAATCCCAAGTGACTTGTGACCATGATGTAGCATCAGTAAGAAATGAGTATTTACATTTGCCAGCCACTGAGATTCAGGGATTGTTTGTTAGCACAACATAACCTAGCCTGTACTGATGGATACAGGAAGTGGCAAACTGGGGCCCCCGGGCCTATTTTCACAAATTAATTCTATTGGAATGCAACCACACAGATTGAAGTATTGTTTACAGCTGCTTTCACATTACAATGGAAGAGATGGATAGTTGCAACAGAGACTGTGTGTGACCCACAAAGCCTAAAATATTTACCATCTGGCTCTTTACAGAAAAAGTTGGCCAGCCAGTGTACTAGTTGATCATGAAGATTCTTTCAACCTTGATTTTCTGAGTCTATTCTGTGCTGGTCTTATTTCAATTATTAAGCAAATAGGTATCTATTAGGTGCCAGGTACTCTTTCAGGCACTGGCGAAAAGGCAAGGAACTAGAAACAAAATCCTTGCTCTCATGGAACTTACCTTTCAGTGAGGCAGACAATCAGAGGAGGATTTAAACTGGCAAAAGGGATTGGGGGCAGGGAGACTTCTAAATGACAGTTTTAACTTTGAAAAAGAGAATACGGTCTAAACTATGAAATCGCTAACGATAAGAAGGCCAAAATACTTTTTTTCTCCAACATAATTTAAAAATTCAATTTCATAAAATTGCAACATGAAGATGCCCTTGAAGCTTTAAGAAGAGGTTGAGTCAATTTAAACCTAAGCTTCTTCATAGAATTCATGATAAAAACCAAATGACACCTCTAAGATTCTGTGTCACCTGATCCCTAGGTCAGCTGATGTCTGCAGATTCTTTTCTCACCTAACTCCCCTTTTTTGCTACATCCTGTACCACTACCACCGCTGTCCCCCAAATGCTCCAAATTCTCTTTGTTCAAATTTTGGCTCCACATCTGATTAATGGCATGACCTTGGGAAGTTAAAACTAAGAGGCTTAACTTCTCTGATTTTCAGTTTCCTCATTAAAGCTTCCTGTGTAGGGTTTTTGTAAAAGTTAAATGAACAATTTTATATCTTGATTGTGGTGGTATCTTGATTACATGATTGGATATGTCTGTCATATTCATAGAACTGTTCACCTCAAAAGGGTGAATTTTTCTGGATGTAAATTATATCTCCATGAATGGGAAAACAAAATCAATTATGTAACCCATGTGAAGCTCTTAGTACATGATAGTTATCCAACTAATGTCATTTCCTGTCCTCACCCTGTTTTCTATTGCTTTCTCTGGAAGCCTTTGACAATCTGAGGCATTCTCTCTGTGGGCAACCAAAGCACCTTGCACATAACTCAAATTCTAGTAGAACACGTATTGCATCATACTATGTGTGTCTATATTCATGTTCCTCCTGGTCTGTGAGCTCCTTGAATGCAAGAGGCAGTACCTCATTCACCTCCCACTTCCTTGTTATCTGGCACATTAGTGGGTACCCAGTAAATGAGTTTGAATGAAGGTGAATTTAAAGAGGATGTGCTTCAGAGAGGACTGTGTTTCTCTGTTCTGGGCTTAGCACAGCCCACCTCTCTAGAGCCATTCCTCATGAGCAGGACCTGTTTCATCTTTCCCAACGTCATAGCTTGAAACCTGAAGCTACTTTAACTTCAGCTCAATAGTGAAGGGGACACGTGCTCAGAAACATCTGAGTGAAAAAAATGCACAAATTGAAAAGACATCCTAAGAGAACAATGATGCTAAAAGGCCTTGACCACTAATTTCAGCACATATTTTGTTTGGGATCCATTGCTACAAATTATGATTCTTGAGAGCTATAACTGCCTTTTCATTCTTTCCATGCTATCAAGCACAATACTAGATCACAGTAGGTGTGTAAAAATAAAACTGTTCAATTCAGCCACTCTTAGGAAAGTCCTTTCACTCACCATGTTATTGAGGCAGGCACTGTACTAGATGTTAGAGATACAGAAATGAATAAGACGGTTTCTGACCTCAGGGGGCTCCAGTTGGGTAGGAGAACAAAATTCATAAATGTACAACTAAAATAAAATATACACACATTTCAGCAAAAAGGAATAAAGAAAAGACCTCTACTTCTGTAAGAGTAGAGGAGTTTGGAATAGTTATTGTGGACAGGATTGAACCCAAGTGAAATTACAGTCCAGCATTTGCCAAGTTGTATAACACGGAATCATAGATCTACAGATGTAACCAAGATCAAATACATTCAGGAAACTCTGTGTATTTAATCCAGCTCTTGAGACTCCTAATACACATTAGCCCAGTTGAGGCACTGAGAAGTCCCGCAGTAAATAAGTGTGGTTTATGTTATTTAATCCAGTGTTTCAGTATTATTGAGCTTTTGCTACATTTCTGTTTCCTAACAAACAGCCTCCAAATCCCAGTGGTTTACAACCACAAAGGTTTATTTCTTGCTCATGTTTCATGCTGGCTGGGCTTTGGCTCTGCATCAGATGTCTTCTTCTTTCGGATCTATACTGAAGGAGTGGCGTCTCTCAGGTATATGCCATTCTCATAACACAGGGAAACAAAAGCCAAGCCAGGCAATGTCTCCTCAAGTGTCTTCTAAGATGAGGCATGCATTATATTCTCTTACATTCCATTGGCCAAAGCAAATCATATGTCCAAGTGCAATGTCAACTAAGTGGGGTGTATACATCTCCCACAGGACAGCATTGCCTGTCACACGCAATGCACTGTTATGTATAATTCTCTCAGGGAAGAGAGAGATGCAATCATGCAGTGTACCACAAAATAAACTTATTTTTCCACCAAAGCTTATTTTTTAAAATTGAATTGCCATATGATCCAGCAACTCCACTCTTAAGGTATATACTCAAAAGAATTGCACAGAAGTATTCAAATAAAAACTTGAACACACTGTTCATAGAAGCAATATTAACAAAAAGGTGAAGACAACCTAAATGTCCATCAACTTATGAATGGATAAACAAAATGTGGTCTATCCACACAATGGAATCTTAACTCAGCCATAAAAGAATGAAGTACTGTTACGTGCTACAACACAGATGAACCCTGAAAACATTCTGTTACATCAAAGATGCCAGAAACACACACAAAAAAACATATTGTATGATTCCAATTATATGAAATGTCCAGAATAGGCAAGTCAATAGAGACAGAAAGAAGATTAGTAGTTGTCTGGGGCTGGAGGGAGTGGGGAATGGGAAATTACTGCTTAATGAATATGGAATTTCCATTTGGGATGGTGAGAAAGTTCTGGAACTAGATAGTGATGACAGTTGCACAACACTGTGAATATACTCAATGCCCCTGAATTGTGGATTTTAAAATGTTTAAAACATTAAACTTTGTGTGATATATATTTTATCACAGTAAAAAATTAAGATTCAAAGCAAACTGATTTGACAGTTCAAATAAATTTAAATTAGTAAATATTTATTGAGCATATACTACAAACTAAACACTGAAATAAGAAGTGAATAATGAATACGTTAAAAAGGATATGATTCTACTTTCAGGGAATTTAATTGCAATTTAGTAGAAATATGAACAATTGTGCACATGAAACAAGGTAGAATGTATCTAGAACACAGTAGAAGTGCATCGAAAGTGCTATATTTGCAGTGCCAAAGAAGAGCTTAATTGTGCCTAAGATGTATTGTGAGGGAAAAAAATAAAGATTGACTTAATAATCTTAAAAAATAAACAGGTACTGTGTTTGAAGAGAGTCAATGTATAAAAATTTCCACGGGTGATTTATTTAGGTTTTGGCCTTCCTGACGCCTGATTTGTGTACAATCAGAGACCAACAAGAAATCAAGTGGGATGTGGTGGTTAAAGTAGGTCAAACTGTCACATTGATCACTGATCAGTCAGGAGTTCCATGCTGCACACTCGGCCACAAGTTTATTGAAAGGTATAGCCCCACGTGACCACATACCAAATGATAAATCTTCTGATATTCCCCCCCCTCAACACCAGCTTATGCTCCATTAGCATTTCCACCTCTTTCTGTACAAGTCTGAGTCTTGAGTCACCAAATTATTCCAGATTTCCCCTGGTCAGAGGCAGCCCTTTTTATAGTCATCTATACCTGGAATGTTGCAAGGCTTTCATAATCGTCTGTTATAAAGGTATTTGATCTTTTCTGGTTCTGGATTCTTTTGAGAGTATGAGAATAGCTATGGAAATGGCACACCTACGCACATCCACAAGTTGGCAAGTAATTTTAGGAAAATCGCAGACTTTCTAAAGTAAATAGCAGAACCTATCAGCACACAGAAAGCGCTATACAACTACTTGCTCCAATAAAAACCATGATTATATGTTCCAGGTTGAGACACAATATGCTACACACTTTAAGAGCACTGGCATTGAGTGGACCTGTGTTCAAATTCTTGCTCTGCTGGCTACAAGAGCGTTACTAACTTCTGTGAGCCTCAATTTGCAAATCTGGAAAATGGGTCTGTGTTGAGGTTTCTGAGAGATGAATATAAAGGAATGAGCTCTATACCTGGCACAAGAGAACTATCCAGGAAATCACAGCTATGATTTTGTATCCGCCCTCTTGGGTTTTAGGTCAGGTGCTTTCAACATATTTTTCAAATAAATGCAGAACCATGACTCCGAGGCAGTGGTGTTTTTATTCCCATTTATTAGAAGATCTAGAGAAGCTCAGAAACTTAACTAGTCCAAGGACTTATCACTATCACATGTGCTCTCGTACACTCCCTATTTGTCCTCTGAGTTTTTTTTCCGCTTTTTTTTTTTTTTTTTTTTTTTTTTTGCGGTACGCGGGCCTCTCACTGTTGTGGTCTCTCCCGTTGCGGAGCACCGGCTCCGGACGCGCAGGCTCAGCAGCCATGGCTCACGGGCCCAGCCGCTCCGCGGCATGTGGGATCTTCCCGGACCGGGGCACCAACCCGTGTCCCCTGCATCGGCAGGCGGACTCTCAACCACTGCGCCACCTGGGAAGCCCTCTGATTGAGTTTTAATTGATATCTTCAATCCACTTCTTAAGAGGAACTTCACTTCTCACAAGGCAGAGAACATGGTGCCCCTTGGCTCATAAAGTAAAACCAATACTTGGAGCCAAGCAGTTGGGTGGAAGTCAGCAATCCCATTTGTCATGAAGGCGCTGCTCTTTTATTCAACAGGCTTTACAGACAGCGCCACAGGAAGACTGAAACACGGATTCCCATCAGTGCCTCCTAGGCCCCGGCTAATCGGCAAGAAGGGCCTTTAGTCGCAAGCAGTTGCCGGTGACCCCGGGCTAATTCTTAATGAGGATTCAGCCCGAAGCTGCTGACTAGAGCAGGCTCTGGCAACAATCACTCCGCCTTCCACTGGGGTCACAAGGCCACGTGGGGTGACGGGGCTTCATGAAAAGAAGGCCTGATGACGTTCCTTCCCCTCTTCCTCGACTACTGCAGTTGGGCAGGGATTTATTCCCATTCTACCCACATCTAGAATGTGTTGTGCTGACTCAAGGCTCCCTGAGAAAAGTAATCATGGATCCCAGGCGGCTAGGAACCAAAACCCGGGGGATCTTGGGAAAGTGACTTCACCCCTTGGGGCCTCAGTTTCTTCATCTATGTAATGGGGAGCATGATCCCTATCTCTTAGTTGGTGGGAGGGATAAACTGGCTCATGGATATAAACACGATATGCCTAAGAAGGAGTAACAGCTCAAAATAACGTACATTTTAAACAGTTCAAATACTCTGTTCCCCTCTCTCTATTAGTTGTTGCAAGATGATTTTAAAAATCATTATCTTCGGGCTTCCCTGGTGGCGCAGTGGTTGAGAGTCCGCCTGCCGATGCAGGGGACGCGGGTTCATGCCCCGGTCCGGGAAGATCCCACATGCCGCGGAGCGGCTGGGCCAGTGAGCCATGGCCCCTGAGCCTGCGCGTCCGAAGCCTGTGCTCCGCAACAGGAGAGGCCCCCGCAGTGACAGGTCCGCGTACCGCAAAAAAAAAAAAATCACTATCTTCACTCCATTTATAATGCCTACGGAGGAAAGGGATTATTGATGCTACTTCTCTTCCTCATCCTCCCTCTGCCTTTCCTCTATTTCCTCCTCTATCCCCTCCCTCCCTTCCTCTCCCTCTCCCCTTCCTCTTTCTCTCCTTCGCCCATCCTTCTAGTTCTCCCCTTTCTCCTGTCCCTGTAACGCCAGTCCTATGCAAAATTTCAGTTCAGCAAATACATATTGAGTCCCAATGTCCACAGCATTCTGTTGAATACAATGAAACACAAAGCTGGCAGAATCCCGTCCTTAACGAGGCCAATCATCAAATCTAATAGAAGAGGTAAAACCCAAATGCAAAAGAACATGTTGCAAGATGAAGTTTTAAAAAATGCTGTACAAGAGGTCTTAAAGAGGCTTCTCAGAAGAGGTGGCATTTGCAGGAGTAAAGGGGCATGACTCTTGCCTGGAAATATGGACACATCCAACGCAACAGCAAAGGCACATGCACTTTGAAGAATGCTATCCATGCAAGAAGGCTCCTAGTATAGAGTAAGCCCTCAGGACACTGTCCTTAGGTTGAACTGGATCCAGCATGCTGGAGAATGAGAATCGTAAGAATTCAGAGAAAGGAGCTCACTATGGGCTGGGTGATTCATTCATTTAATTATTTATCCATTCATTTATAAATTCATTTAACAAATATCTTCTGATCATTCTTCATGCGCCAGGTCCTATACATCATGCTAGAGATCGAGACGGCTCTTACCAGTGAGGAATTTATACTCCAACTGGGGAGTCAGATTAGTAATAGGACGATTACACTATTGCATGACAAATCCTAGGGAAGAAGGTGGGCAGGGTGTCTAACAACCAGGGCAGAAGCATTAAGAGAAGTTTTCCTGGGAGAGGTGAAAGTCCGGAAACTAGAGAGATGATGTACAAAAGTTTGAAGCAATAGAAAACAAAAAAAGATGCCTGTAGTAAAATGTAAGAAATTCCACAGGCCTGGAGTAAGGATATAGTACGTATTGGATGACGGAATACGACAAAGCCAAGAAAATTGGCAAGTGTTTGATTATGAATAGCCTGGTGCCCAGGTCTATTCCTTATACCCATATCGGAGACTGTGAAGGGTTTTAAGCAGGGAAGTGACAGTATTTGATTTGATTTTAAGAAGAGCACACTGGCTGCTTCGATGGGGATGGATCAGCAGAAGTGATCAGAATCAAGAAGGCTGGTTTGACAGTCACTCCAGGGAAGACAGAAATGATGATGGGAGGAGGTGAGCCATGACAGGGGTAAAGAAAGAAGGACTTCTAATAAGGGGATGGATATTAGTGCTGGGTATGGAAAGACAGACTGAACTCAATAAAAGAGAGAGGGGAAGTCATTTAGGGCGTGAAAAGATTCTGAGTTCATGAGTGATAGGAGATAGAGATTGGTCTGGAAGAAGCTGAGGTTTCAAGAAGAGACACAAGGAAAGTAAAGAAGGGGTAAGGAGGAGGAGGAAGAAGGAGGGATGAAAGAAGAAGGAGAAAGAGGAGGAGAAATAATTTAAGAACAACGAGTGAAATGGGCCATTTGAACGTGAATATTAGGAGGAGGCTCTCAAAACACAGCAGAGTCTTGGGTGGCCTCTCTGGAGGTGCAGAGTGTAGATGATGCCTGGAGTCTTGCACCCCATACCCCCTCACTGCCTAGCATCCCATCTTTTCAAGATCTTGACTGTACTTTTGTCCATTTTTCTCTTTCGGAAACTGAGAGTGGGTTAGTGACTTCACTCCTTTTTCACTGAGGAAAACACTACGTGTCATTGAATCTAAGATGCCATTTTTTGTAAAACGTATCATTGTTTTGCATACACTAAGAAAATAAATAACCTGCCAATTAAACTATGACATACCATCAGTTATAAGAAACATTCTAATTTCAGAGATATTACAATCTGAAAAATCTTGTAACACATCTATGAAAAGTGATCAGAAGTAAAGTTTAAGAAAATGGTCCCATTACCACAACTGTGAATTGTACCCACCCCACCTATGGGTCCATAGGTTCTCCTTCCCTTCACTCTGTATGAACTTGCAGGAGCTCTTATCTAAGGCAAATAATTCCAGTCATATACAAGATCCTATTCACTCTTCCCTGCTCAACTATGACCCTAAAATAATCCCTCTTACTCATAGAATCAATGTTTCCCTCTCTGAAGAATAACTCCCATCAGCATATAAAAGCTTTGTTGCTTCTATATTAAAAGAAGAAAAACTCACGCACTCCACGTCACCTTGTGTTGCTTCTATATTAAAAGAGAAGAAAAACTCATGCACTCCATGTCACCTTCTGCTATTGTGCCATTCACTGCGAGATTCCTCCGTAGAGTTTGCTAAACCCCTACCTTCACTTCCTCTCTTCTTTTCTCTTGAACTCACTCTACTCAGGCTTCCACTCCCATAATTCCATTGAAGCATCATTGTTAGGGTCACCCATGACCTCCATGTTGCTAAGCCCACTACTCTGTTCTCATCTTCATCTTACTCATCCTATAAGTGGCGTTTGACACAGTTGACAACGACCTCTGCTTTGGAAAACATTCTTCCCTTGGTTTCCAGGATACCACACTCTCTTGGCTCTCGTCCCACGACACTGCCACCCGCACCCCTGGCCACGTCTTAGCTTCCTTTCCTTGTTCCTCATTAGTATGCCTTTACCCCAACTCTTCGATATTAAATTCCCCATGGCTCAATAACTGGATTCCTTCTTTTCTCTATCTATACTCTCTCCCAAGGTAATCTTGTCCAATCTCGTATCATTAAATATCATCGCTATGCTAATTTATATCTCTGTTCTCTCCCCTGACTTTCCAAATGTCCACTCATCATTGACAATCGAATATATATAAGAGACTTCTCAAACCTAGGTTCGAACCCAATTCCTCATTTCCCATCTGAACGGATCCCTCCCACAGTATTCACCACAGCAGTAAGGCAATGCCATCATTGCTGTCACTCAGGCAAAACTTTGGGAACATCCTCGGCTTCTCTCTTTTTCTCACAAGCATTTTCTCAGTCCACTGCCAACTAATGTCAGCAGTACTTAAAAATATATCCACAATCCAATCACTTCTTACAACCCTCATTGCCACTGTCTTGGTCCAGGCTGCCATTTTCTCTCACCTTGATAAACACTATAGCCTCCAAGCTGGTTTCTGTGTATGTGGTCTTGCCCTCTACAGTTCTTTTCTACATAACAGTCATAGTAATTCACGTAAAATGTAAGTCAGCTCCAGTTACTCCACTGCTTGAATTTCCAGTGGCTTCTCATTTCATTCAGAGTAAAATCTGAAGTCTGTTCCACGGTCTACAAATTTCTAGATGACCTATTCCCAAACTATCTCTCTGATTGTAAAGAAAATATATTTCTTTCTTTACTTGTTTCTTTCTTTCTGCTCCCCCAACACCCACACGCTAAATATAAACTCCAAAATGATTGAGACTTAGCTTATTCACATCTCTACATCCCGCTCTTAAAACGATGTCTGACATATAGGTGATGTTCAATAAATATTGCTAAATGAATAAGTGAATGTGTGAATGAATACATTTCTGGATTATCCCTAGATTTCAGCAAAAGATTTTCCCCGCATCTGTTTCCACTTCAGTGAGCTACAAAGGCAGAGGTCTGCTCTCTGTACATCCATCTCACCAGATGGATACTAGATTAAATTATATGACAATGTCGGTAAAACACTCAATGGGCTTCTTGGAGAAAGAAGGATAAAAATAAGAAGTTACCATTATGCCACTAGCATTATTACAACTAGTTTAGTTCGGTGGTTGCTGCTTTGACTACTAATAGCCTCTGCTCATTTCCATGAGCCTTTCTTCCTCATTTTGAGTCTCCTTCTCCAATCCTCCTCTTTCTGTTTCCTATTTCCCTCCATCTTTGCCCTGTTTTGTGAACCTTTTATGAAACACCACAAAGTGAATGTCATTAGGCTGTCATTCATATCATCCTCAATCTACCCAAATCAGCCTCTGCAGAATCTCACGCCAGCCTCATTCAGAGGCTTTAGGAGGGGAACAGAGGAATACAGAGCAACCCGTTTTGAGAAGGAGAAACTCTGAAGCCAGGTTAAAATTCTGGCTCAATCACTTATTAAGAAACCTCTCTCAGCCTCAGTTTTCTCACCTACAAAATGGGGATGTTATTTATGCCTTCCTTATAGGAATGTTATGAAGATTAAAAATGTAATAAATCCAGTTATACAAAACAAATAAATAAGAGTTAAAATAAAAACAAATACATAAATGTAAATATAATAAAAATAAATTAACACAGTCCCTAGCATTCAAGGAAGTGTTCTATAAATAGTATCTATTATTTCTGGTTCCTCCACCCCTCAGTCCATGCAGTTTCCCTTCTAGCTGGGCTGGATCACCTCCTGATCATTTGTCTCTGCTTTATTCATGTCTTCTCTTTGCAGAGGATGTCAAGATAGAGCACATTATTAAATAAATTTTTAATAGCTGCATATTGTATACACAGAAATGTACACATATAAAGTGTGTATACAGCTGCATGAATTTTCACAAAGTAAACACGTCCATGTGTGGCTACTGTGATCAAGAAACAGAACATTGGGCTTCCCTGGTGGTGCAGTGGTTGAGAGTCCGCCTGCCGATGCAGGGGACACGGATTCGTGCCCCGGTCCGGGAAGATCCCACATGCCGCGGAGCGGCTGGGCCCGTGAGCCATGGCCACTGGGCCTGCGCGTCCGGAGCCTGTGCTCCGCAACGGGAGAGGCCACGACAGTGAGAGGCCCACGTACCACACACACAAAAAAAGAACATTACTAAGACTTCCAGAAACCTCTCTCATCTCTCTTCAGTCACTTCCCCATTCCTCCTCCACAAAGGTTAATGCTCTTTGGAATTCTAAAGCAATGTATTTGTTTTACTGTTTCTGAGCTGTGTAAGAATGGAATCATACAGCATTCCCTCTTTCGTGTCTGGCTTCTGTAACTTAATGTTGCGTTCAAGAGATTCTTCTATATTTTTGCATGAAAGGGTAGTTGATTCTTTCTCATTTCTGTATTGTAGCCCATCATGTGAATGTATGACAAGTTATTTACCCATTTTTTTGTTGATGGGCGTTTGGGGCTATTTCCCTTTGGGGGACTATTTTGAACAAAACTCCTATGAACATTCATGGTTTTTGGTGAACAAAGGTCACATTTCTGTTGGGCATATTCCTAGGAGTTGTAATTGTTAGGTCATAGGGTGAGGACATATTGAGTTTTCAGTAGAAGCTGCCAAAAAGAGTTTTCCAAAGTGATTGTACTAGTTTATTCTCCCAGGAGCAATGCATGTAAGTTCCCAGTGTTCAACATTGTCACTCCTTGATACTGTCAGATTTTTCAGTTGAGCCAGACTGATCGGTGTGTTATGACACTTTTAATTTACATTTTCTGAGGACTAGTAAAGTTAATCACCGTTGCAAATATTTATTAGCCATTTTGATATTCTTGTTTGCGAAGCGCCTGTTCATGCCTTTTACCCATTTTCTTGTCTTTCCGGATTGCCTGCCTTTCTCTTATTGGTTTTAGAGGTTATTTACATATTTTACACATGAGTTCTTTGTCAGATACATTTATCACCAGTATTGCCTTCCACTCTGTAACCTGCATTTTCATTCCATGAATAGCATCTTCTGATAAACAGGAATTCTTAATTTTAAAGTAGTCCAATTTATCAATCTTTTTCTTTTACTTGGTGCTTTATGGATGCTACTGAATAAGTATCAGCCTACCCAAAAGTCATGAGATATTCTTCTGTCTTATATTTAAGAAGTTTTTTTGTTTTACCTTCCACCAGGAGAGTATTTTTTCCTCCTTTCTATGATTCCTCTACCTAGACAGATAGAATGGATTACCTCCTTTTCCACATCTCTGTAATAGTACGCATTACTTTTACTAGCTCTACTATATTACACACTACCTTGAATCATATGTATTTTCCTGTCTGTCGGCTCTATCTTATTCCCACTCTCCATTCACTCAAATACCTAAATCTTTCATGGTCTTTTCACTGAATCCTGGTAGTGACACCTCCTAAGTAACTCCAAAATTGGTCTATTTCTCTCCATCCCAACTGTTGCTTCCATGGTTTCAGTCTGTGACATCTCATCTTCAATACTGCAGTAGCCCTTAACTAACCGGTCACCAACCTCCAAACTACTCCTCTCTAATTATTTGACCACACAGTAGCCAGAGTGATCTTCCAAAACATTAATAATCTCTTCCTGCTACTTTGTTTTTTAAAACCCTTTTATGGTTCCCATTACTCTCAAATTAATATTCAACTCATTAATGTGCTACAGAGGCCTTCTAGGATATGACATATTCTTTTGCCTTTCTCACCATTGATATCTCTGCTTTAATCTCTTAAGATCTTTTCAATTTCCTTGAATGCCATTCACGAGGACTCTGCTCCATAGCTATGTCCCTGCCCCCTTCTCCACTCTTCAGGTCTCATTCTGTGCATCTTTTTATCAAGAAAACTTCCCTGATTCCCTAGTAGGTGAAATCTCCATACTACTGGGTATCAAAGAACCGTCACAATTTTTTTCCATCCAAACTCATTGCACATTATTATTCGTCTAAACCCATGTTTTTTGATAGAGTGTATATTTCCTTGGGGCAAAAAGTATGTCTGTCTTGTTCACCACTGTTTTTTGTGCCTAGCTCAATGACAACATGAGTTCTTGAAAAATATTTGCTGAATCGAGTTGAACTGATGTGTACTCATAGGCCCAGGATCCAGCACTGAATGTGGCACATAGTCAGTCTCGATAAAGGTCTGGCGATTCAGCATCTTCGTAAGCATCAGTATCGACTCAATCACCAACACGGTGGAACGATGATTAAACAGCTTCTGTAACATCCCTACCAAACGTCGCCAACACATAACCCTAGTAACAAGAGAGTCACGACATGCTTCAGCAGGACATTCCGGGTTTGGACATGAATGTGCATTAGAAGGTCTATTTCATACTGAGTTTAAACTGAGATCTAGTTTAAGCCTGGGATCCTTGTAGTTTCCCACATGTAGATCAGGTTTGCCCCATTTTATCCATATTATCGAATTTGACTAACTTTTCTGCAAGACAGCCCTTTAGGTGTCCACAGACACATCCTTCTGCTCTAAGTCCACCTTCATCAGTTATGTATTATAAGACACTCTCCTTCAGTTTCTTGATGTCCCTCTTGAAATGTGCTGCCCACACTTGGACCCAATCCGCCAGGTGTGCTCTGACCAATCTAGAACAGAACAAAGCTGTCATCTCCTCCTTTTGTGTGAATAACATACTGCTAATAATGTAACCAATGGCAGATCTGGGTTTTAGGACTGAGGTTTAGGCTACAGGTGCTTATTGAGAAACGGAATTCAAAATTACATGTGAACATGAATATGTAGAATGAGAAAATTTAGGGACTTAGAAGGTGAGGGAGCCCTGGATCTTAAGCTTCCTTAGCTTCACTGTAAATCAGCTTCTAAATGGCCCTAAGATCTTAATAAATTCCTAGTGAGATCCTGTTAATCCCAACTAACTTACTCTGATTATAACTCACCTCCTACGTGCACAGCAGGGTGACCAGACACAGACCGGAGCCGTACTTTCTGGATTCAAATCCTGCTCTCATCCCACAAGCTCACTGTAGGCATCACAGGAGCTAATATTGAAAATCCTGGTGCACCCAAGGTAGGTCTGTCTTCCTTATTCATTTCTTATCAGGCATTACCAAACTCATCTGTCTACTCTTTTGTCTACTAAAGGGGTGTAGGATTATTCTTCATGTACTTGAGGTTTTGTTTTGTTGGCTTTTGTTTTAATGCTAAACCACTCTCTTGGCCTGAATTTTCCTGATGGATTTTCGTTCATTGCTCCCAAGTGACACTACCAAGCTTGCCCTGTACCACCTTCCAACCATCTTCTATAACAGGAGCATGAATCAAAGAGTTGCCAAGGAACCAGAATATAAAAGTCATATTAGGCTCTGTTTAGCTCGACCTGCCAATCTCAACCCAAATTTCCTCCCACTGACATTCAGAATCACCTTTATCAGATACCTTTCTAAAAGGTCACATTCTTAGTTTGCTCAAAGTTAAAGCATATGACAGTTTTTATGACTATAAAGTTAATACACGATCATTGTAGAAAAGTTAGAAAAGGAATTGGAAGACTAAAATAAATCATCTCTAACCTAATCATCCAGAAGTAACCTCTTTTAACATCTCGCATAATTCCTTGCAATGTTATTTTTCCTTATCCTTTTACATTAAGATCATGCCATACATTCAGTCAGAAACCATCCACTTTTTAATTAACATTATAGTAAATCATTTTCACGTATCCTGAAAATTCTTTATAAACAACATTTCAGCACCTGCCTAATATTATGTTGTATGCTACACAATTCATTTAGTCTCCTCATGTGGAAAATTGAAATCTTTACATTGTGTTTTTCTTTGCTATTATAAATTATGCTTTTTAAAACAGCACTATCTATACTTAAAGTTTTATCATTTTCCCCCTACAATCTCCCCTCCTCTTTATGATGAATTCATCAGGATAAAATGACTATTTTAAAGAGTGTATTTTCTTCAAGGTCTTGAGTATATATGGAGCACATAACATGTACCTGACATATAATAGATAATAAACAAATACAAATATGTATGTATTTCAACAAATTAATCCTTAGAATTGTTGCAATTTCACTAGCCATGCCTAAGAGGATCCGTCTTTCTGTATTCCAGCCAGCACTGAATGTTCTCACTTGTAAACTCTGCTAAAAGCACACACACACATACACAAATACGTATGGGTGTATGAATATACTGAAGACCACTAATGATTAACAAATAAGGAGAAAGAAGTTGACATAGAACCAAAAATTCTATAAAATGCCCTATAGTTCTTGGAATTCAAATAATATCTGCCAAAATATATTGAGAATCAAACACAATAATGTAGGAAATTCAGAGGCTATGATATGAAACTTTAATATATATTAGATCTGGAACATCTATAAATAACACTGTTTAGACGTTTTCATCAAAATAATCAGATAAAGCTCACATTTCCATACTTTATATCTGAAAACTAATTAATAACCATGAATTTAATGTCCCATATATGTTAAAATTTTTAAAAAGACATATCACAACTGTCTTAATTTGCATATTTTAATTTTTTGTTGGTTTCTCTGCCTTTCATCTTAGTTTTCATTCTCCCTCCACATCATGCCTCCTGATACCCCCTCATCCCTCCTCCCCCAGGCTGCTCTCCCCTCCCCCTCTCTGTTCCCATCATTTCCACTGACATCCTACCTTGAAGGTGCAGTTTGCTCTCCGTGCTTTGCAGAAGGACGGAACTCACAGAGTCCAGATTGTCATAGCTGTTACAGCCCAGAGGCCCAGTGCGTGTCTCTGTGACCTGGAGTGGACATCAAGGGCGACAGATGTGAGACAGATGCCCTTGTCTGGGACAGATCCTGCAGAGTCAGCCCCCAGCAGAGCTCAGGCAGCAGAGAAAGCCTGACCTGAGCCAGCGGCCACTTCTTGAGCCCCTTGCCTGGGTCAAGGACCATGCCTGACTGTTGCCAAGCAGACAACGGGATAGCAGGGCAATCTAGCAGACTGGAGCCAGTACGCCCACGTTCTAACCTTGGTTCTCACTGCACAAAGCCATTTCAAGTATTATATGAACTAAAAATAAGTGGAAACACTATAGTGCATTTCAAAAGCATGGGCTTTGGAGTTAGGAGAGTCAGTGTTAGATCCTGGCTGCACCCTTTATTTGCTGTGTGCCCTCAGGCAGACACTTCTGTAAGCTCCTGCAATCTGAAGCTAGTAAATCCTTCCAGGAAGGTGGTGAGACTAAACCTGATGGGTGTAAGTGCCTGACACATGGCATATGTTCAGTAATTGACATCTTATTACCAAGAGTCTCTATAAATTGTAACGTGCATTATCGATGAGTACATATGCGTTATCATTAGGCAAGAACAATAAAATTATTCCCATTTTCAAAAAAAAAATTAGCAAACAGCACAGTCAGCTCCACTGCAGAATGATCACCCCAATCCTCTGGTGGTGTGCTTCTCAAACACTGTCTTACAATAATTGAGGTGGTGGACAAGAGGGAAACAGCTATTCTAAAGGATAACCTTGAAATATGAATGGTTTAGTATGTAAAGTGGTTTCTTCATGTCTTTAGCCTTTACTTTCCATTATATAACACAATCACTTGTAGGCTTGTTTTGAGGTTTGCATCCAGCTATAAGGACACAGCACTGACTGTTGTCAGGAATGATGACTTGGGAAATAGTCACACAGATCTCCCAATGCCAGCTCTGCCCCTGTCCAGCAGCAGAGCCTTGGATCAATAACTCCTCTCTCTAAGCCTCAATTTCTGCATCTACACAATGTCAGTAATACTGTTACCCACCCTAACGGTAAAGGGACCATATTTTTGAAGTATCTAGCACTTAGGAAACAGTACAAAAATGGAAGGTTATTAGGCTTTGCTTTTAAAAAATAATTTATTCTTTTTTGTGTACAGAATAATGACCTCGTTACTGTTAAATGAGATTCAAAACTACCAATCCACCTTGCTAAAGATGCTCAGGAAGAGAAACCATGGGCAAAACTGCCCCACCTGGGTCAGCTGCTCATCTTAGACAAAGCTGGCAGGGAGACCAATTCTAGCCAGCTGGGTCTTGAGGTAGTGTCAAGAAATGGCTAGAAAAATCCAAGTGCCAGATTGAGTGTCGAGGATGGTGCTATTCCAAGAATGGCTTCTTGAGTGGCCTGTGTGCAGTTTCTCTAAGAAATTCCTCGTAAGGAGGCACACTGCACTTCCGGGATGCACAAAAGAGGATTACCTTCTGACAGAGGTTCAATATCTCAATTCCACATCCCATCCCGCGGGGAGGGAACCATTTGGTGATAATGAAAACCAGGCCTTTGCTTCACTCAGACTCCGATGGCTTCATCAAGCTCCATCTCTCTGTGCTGAGTTCCCTAACACCATAATCCCCCCAGTATAGGCGATTCTTCTCGGATAAACTGGCTCTTTGTTGATCTGATTTATTTCTCCCCTTCCTCCCTCCCTCTTCAGCAAGTCTCTCCCCTCCCACATTTTTTCTCTTCCCTTGGTCAGTTTCTGACTCATCTGCCTGACTTCCACCAACACTCCCCGGCAACCCCTCATCCCTTCACACACACACACTTTTTCCCTAGAGATACCTTTTAAAGTCTTGATATAAGACTAGGTCTGCATTTTATTCAGAAGGAAGATGCTCAGGAAGAGAAAATAGACTGAATAATGAGGTAAAATGCAGGTATAATCTGGTTTAAGAAACTTTGAGATGCAAAAAAATCTTCATTGAAACCCTCCAAAGAACTAATCCTTTTTTATCAAAAATGTCCTCCTTTATTCTCTTTATAAAGGTAATCCTTGAATTTACTGCATTTAAAGTGGAATTTTTTTAAGTACCTATGCTCTAAGGCATTGAGCTGAAAGTCTCCACAGCTGTTCTTACCAATGTGGCTATTTAAACTTAAATAAATTAAAAAAAAAAAACACCTTACAAATTTAGCGTCTAAGTAGCCACATGTCACATGCTCCATAACCCCATATGACTAGTGGCTCCTGTCTTGGCCAGCACAGATACAGTCTCTCCATTATCTTGGAAGGGTCTATTGGACAGCGCTGGGGTAGATGAGCATGGGTCGGCACATGACAGACTGCCTGATTTATAAAGTTTTATTGGAACACAGCCATGCCCATTTTTTACACACTGATTGTATGGCTAATTTTGTGCTATAGCAGCACAGCTGAGTTGTAGTAATAACCGATCATATGACCTGCAAATCTTAAAATATTTATTATTGACCCTTTACAAAAAGTCCTCGTGGATCCCTGGTCTAGAGAGTAGAGTTCTAGTCCCTGTTAATGTACTGGCTAGGTGTGTAACCCTGAGCAGAAGTGTTTAACCCTTGGACCTGAGTGTTCCCATCTGTAAAATGGGGAGGGAGGATGAAAAACACAGGTGTTAACCAATTACTGACCTAGGCATAATCTGACTCTCGAGAGCTCTGTGACCTTTCGAAAATGATTTACCCACTGTAGCCTGTTCCTTCACCTAGAAAGGGAGTCTGGAAATCATCCACACAGAGCTTTAAGAGTGAAGGAGAGTAAGCTGGGACAAAGGGAGAGAGTGGCATGGGCATATATACACTACCAAATGTAAAATAGATAGCTAGTGGGAAGCAGCCACATCACACAGGGAGATCAGCTTGGTGCTTTGTGACCACTTAGAGGAGTGGGATAGGGAGGGTGGGAGGGAGATGCAAGAGGGAGGGGATATGGGGATATGTATATGTATAGCTGATTCACTTTGTTATACAGCAGAAACAAACACACCATTGTAAAGCAATTATACTCCAATAAAGATGTTAAAAAAAAAAAAAGAGTGAAAGAAAGTACTATGTTTAATTCTGCCATGATTACAGCCAGGGTTGCCCCAGGAAATCAGTACATGTGGTCACCTTAATGACAATGCTCGGGATATTATGGGGCACTTGACAATCTCAGGCAGAGTGGTTGGCAGGGGGGCACTGTTAGCTCCCTGGGTAAGAAGCCAGGGATTTCATCTGCCCATTGACTCTCAGACTACCTTTGTGCAGTGCCGTTGTCTTAAGAGCCTGCCACCCGAAGCCACCCTCAAGCCGTACCTTGATTGCTCCAGTTGATATCTGGATCTCATGGAGCCTCCTCATGGTGCCATCACGGTCGACAAAGTAGGACGATGCCAGCTGGTGCAGAGCTTCAACACTTTGAGTGGCATTCCCTGACTTCCTGTCCAGGTGACTTTTGTCCATGTACATGGTCAAGGCCTCCTCCCCTGCACAGAAAAGGAAAGAAGCTCAGGCAGCCCACTGAGCTTTGGGATGCGTAGAAAGCATTCATGGCTTGGATGCCGAAAATAGCTTCAGACCTCTCATTAATTTTGCCCAAATTTCCTTCTGCCTCTGAAAATCAAGAGCACAATGAAAGCAAGACAGTCCAGCGGTGTCTGTAAGCACCAAGCTCCATCAGGACGAAGATCATGAAAAGCCTCTTAGTCATCAAGTCCAGCTCTTACTAATCCACTTCATAGTTCTCACCAGCATCATCTCCTAACACAACTCACTTCCTCTCTTCAAGGCTCAGGCTTTTCTGTAAAATGATGGATTCGCCATAGATGGTCCCTTCCCATTCCTTTCTTCTCCTCTGTTTCCTCCTCATCCTCCAATTCCACCTATTCCTCCTCTCATTTCTCCCCTCTCTTCTTCCCTTGTTCTTTCCTCCTTTCCTTTCTCTCTTTCTCCTTCTGCTACCCCTTCCCAGACAGATGGATGTATGGATGGATGGATAAATAGAGATATAGACAGAGAGAGAGGGAGAGAGATAGAGAGATAAGACATAGTTCAAGCACAGATACAGACAGATAGATAGGAAAAACTAAACTGTCAGCCCTGTGAAGTCAGACACTGTCTATATTAGCCACTGCTGTACCCCTTGTACAAAGCCCAGTGCTTGGCATATAGTAGATAGTAAATAGTTAATCCATCAATTTTTTTCATTCATTCAATAAATATTTCTTAAGTTACATCTTGGGGAGAGAGGAGATAACATGAAAGTTAGGCATAGGGTGGAAGAAACAGACAGAGAGAGAGAGAGAGAGAGAGAGAGAGAAATAGAAAATCTTATATAATTTACCATGAAGTTTTCCTTAGAAAGACATGCATAGATTACTAACAGTACTAACTAATGGTGCATTTTATTTTGGACAAGATGTTTCACCAGAACTTCATAAAGGAAGCTCCAGATATGCCACCTAAACAGATCTGATCGTTGTACCGCCGGTTTCACTCTCAACTAACCGTGAACTTGGGGACATTTCTTAACCTCTCTGATTCTCAGTTGATTCATGAACAAAATCAGGAGAACAGCACCTACTGCATAGAATAATTAAGAAGAATAAATTAATTAACACACGTAAAGTCCTTATATCATTGTCTGTTCGTTGTAGCAATCAAAAATCATTTGGAGTAGTAGTAGAAAGCAGTCTCTAGAACTAGACTGCCTGGACTTGAACTAGCTATGGGAACAAGTTACCTGCACTCTTTATACCAGGGGTCGCCAACCCCGGTCTGCGGCCTGTTAGGAACCAGGCCACACAGCAGGAGGTGAGTGGCCACGAGCTCTCCATCGCTCCCCACCGCTCCCATCACTCCCCACCGCTCCCCACCCCTCCCATCACTCCCCACCCCTCCCCACCCCTCCCATCGCTCCCCACCGCTCCCCACCACTCCCCACCGTTCCCCACCGCTCCCCACTGCTCCCATCACTCCCCACTGCTCCCCACCGCTCCCCACTGCTCCCATCGCTCCCATCGCTCCCCACCGCTCCCATCGCTCCCCACCGCTCCCATCGCTCCCCACCGCTCCCATCGCTCCCCACCGCTCCCATCGCTCCCCACCGCTCCCATCGCTCCCCATCGCTCCCATCCCTCCCCACCGCTCCCCATCACTCCCCACTGCTCCCATCACTCCCCACTGCTCCCCATCACTCCCCACCACTCCCCACCGCTCCCATCACTCCCCATCGCTCCCCACCACTCCCATCACTCCCTACCCCTCCCCACCACTCCCAGCGCTCCCCACCGCTCCCCATCACTCCCCACCGCTCCCATCACTCCCCATCGCTCCCATCACTCCCCACCCCTCCCCACTGCTCCCATCACTCCCCACTGCTCCCCACTGCTCCCATCACTCCCCACTGCTCCCCACCACTCCCCATCGCTCCCCACCGCTCCCCACCGCTCCCCACCACTCCCCACCGCTCCCATTGCTCCCACCGCTCCCATCACTCCCCACCGCTCCCCACCGTTCCCCACCGCTCCCCACCGCTCCCCACTGCTCCCATCACTCCCCACTGCTCCCCACCGCTCCCCACTGCTCCCATCGCTCCCATCGCTCCCCACCGCTCCCATCGCTCCCCACCGCT